>NW_007727941.1:329618-331037 GCF_000696425.1 Galeopterus variegatus | reverse complement strand
CTTTGTAGTATAGTTTAAAGTCAGGTAGAGTAATACCTCCAGCTTTATTTTATTTTATTTTATTTTTTTCTCAGTGTTGCTTTGGCTATTCGTGGTCTTTTGGTTGTGTGCTTTTGATTCCTACATACACTGCAACAGTGATTGGCAAACAGGACTGGGCAGCCAGACGTCCAGATAAGCCACAAAGGTCTTTTCAGAGAAGCAGCAAATACTGAGAGATGATCGACCCATGTTTTAAACTAGGCACAATGCTGTTCGAGCAGGCTCTGGGGGGGCAAACCAGCTGCTGTAGACTGGATGCCCTCCAATCTCATTGAAGCTTGAATCCCCACTGTAACTGTTGAGGGTTGGAAATCCTGTTATGGTAATTAAAGATGGGGCCTTTAAGAGGTGAGTGGATTAATAATGGTGGTCAGGGACGTGGTTCTGACAGCTTTAAAAGGAGAGTGCGTGAGGAACTCTCTCTCTGCTTTGCCATTTTCTACCATGTGAGACCCTTGCATTGCTGTAAAGCCACCACCAAAGACTCTCACCAGATGTGTTCCCTGGACTTCCCAGCCTCAGAATCTGTAAGCAATAAATTTCATTTTCTTACAAATTACCCAGTTCCATGTATTTTGTTATAAGCAGCAGAAACAGACTAATACAACAGCTGAATTTGAATCCTGGCTCTTCAGGTTAGAGCTTAGTGACTTGGGCCAGGTCCCTCACACTCTCTGAGTTTCTCTTGCTTTATTTGCAAGATGATTGGTAATTTATTAAACCATCAATGCGGCTATGCAAGAAATCGATGAAATAACGCACATGAATAAATAAGCATTTAGCACAGTGGTGGACACATGGGAGCAGTCAGTAAATGAGCATTAGTCTTTATTAGCGATTAGCTTTATTTGTAGATATTTACACTGAGCCTCAGGAACGTTAAAAAAGCAGCACTGTGTCAGTGGTCAGGAGCACAAGCTTTTCACTAAATACCACACCTCTGCCACTTAATAAGGGGTTGTGGGAGTATCACTCAACCTCTCTGAGCCTCGAATTGGTGACTGGTGAAACCAGAATATTTAACACCCACCCCGCAGGCTGCTGTGGAGATCAGGTGGCCGTGCGTGTGCAGTGCCTGGCACAGGGGAGGGGCTGGACACACGGGAGCCGCAGGGGTGAAGTGCCAAACAGAAGCAGCTGCGCCAGCGCTCTTGTCCCCGCAAACAACCGCTAACATTCACTCTGCCTTGTCTGTCCTTGTCTGTCTCTCTCTCACCTGCTAGCACTCAGTTGCAGATGACGCATAGCGGACACTGAAGGTTTAAGGAAAAAAAAAGAAAAGGAAAACATAAAATAGAAGGAATTCTATCATCAGCGTTTTTCTGGCTTTGTAAAAGACAGCCATTCTCTGAGTCTGCTGGCTGTACTGCAGCTGGA
>NW_007727941.1:318992-328927 GCF_000696425.1 Galeopterus variegatus | reverse complement strand
GCCTCTTAGTGCTGTCTACCCTCACAAGCTCCTCTGGGAGGAAGACTTGAGGAGAGGAGCTCGAACACACTCCTGCACCCATTCCATTTCGTTCCTTTAATGACTTTACCTTTTCCTCTGCCAGGGAGAAGGAGGCCTTGTAATGCTTTGTGCTAGTTCCTGTTCCTGATAACTCCCCCAAACTGGGTCCACTTATTCCCCACTTGTACATTCAGCCCAGACAGTCAGGTTCTGGAGCCAGGTTTGTTTGTAGTGGGAAAAATTTTGAATCCCAGCATTTCAGAGTCCAGAGGTCATCTTTATGCTTTTTATTTTTGTTTGTTTGTTTTGTTTTTTGCTTTTTAAGTTCTTATCAGTTGGATATGAAATGAGATTTATAAAATAGTGCTACTTGTTTGGGCCGGCCCGGTGGTGCACTGCTACAGTGCGCCGCTTGGGAAGCACGCCGGCGCTCCCGTCGAGGGTTCGGATCCCACATACAGACTGGCCGTTCACTGGCTGAACGAGGTGCAGGGGCAACGCCGAGGGTTGCGATCCCGTTGCCGGTCCCAGTCCGGTACGGGCGCGACACTGAGGGTTGCGATCTGTTGCCAGTCATGAAAAAAAGACAAAAAGGAAAAAAAAAAATAGTGCTACTTGTTGAAGCTGGGTAATAGGTACAAGGGAGCTTGTCATACTTTTATTTGAATTTGGTGTATGTGTTTGAAATTTTTCATAATATAAAAGGTTAAAATATGCGCCGCCCCCCCCCCCCCGCCCTCCGGACTGTTTTCCAATGGTGTTCAAGCTCCCTTTTTTTTTTTTTTTTTTTAAGAAAAACAAAAAGACTCTTCACTTTTCAAATAAAATCTTGAGTGGAACCCTAATATGTAAAATAAATCAAAGTTAAGCTGTTCTGGCTGAAGCTGGGGAGGGCAAGGTGAATAGAGTCCTGTCTTCTGGCCTTCCATCCCCACCAGCAGAAAGACTCCTTGAGTCACTTCTGTGGTCCTCTGTGCTTGTTTGCTACTCAAAGTGTCGTACAGGGACCAGCAGCATGTTCATCACCTGGAAGCCTGTGCGGCCTCATCCCAGACCTACTGAATCAGGACCTGCCTTTTAATAAGATCCCCCAGTGATCCAAATGCACATTCGAGTTTGAGAGTTGAATGGCAGCTTGGGGCTCCAGAGGCTGAAACACACTGACATAAGTGAACTTCTTTCTTTTAAAAATGAACTAAGTAAGGCTCACAATGATGTGCACAAAGCCAGACAACTACTGAGGGGGAGAGCCGAGGTTAGTAGACAGGTTACCTGACTTTCAGTCTAGGGACTTCACTACTCTTGTCAATTGCATGCTGCGGCAGATCCCCCTTTGGTCCCAAAGGCCAGGCTCATGCTTTGTTTCTGAAAACAAGCCCCAGCCTTATGCCTGGTGCACATAACAGGGCCCCTGTCTTATGTTTCTGCATCTAAATCCATGATCTGCTTCCTTACAGTCTTAGCTCAGTCTGCTATAATGATTATCATAGGCTGGGTGGCTTAAACAGCAAAATTAATTCTCATGGTACTGAAGGCTGGAAGTCCCAGATTGGGGTTCCAGCATGGTTGGCCTCTGGTGAGAGCCCTCCTTCTGGTTATAGACGGCTGCCTTCTTTCTGTATTCTCACATGATAAAGAGTGAAAAAAAAAAAGAAAGCTCCCCCATGTCTCTTATAAGGACACTAATCCCATTTATGAGGGTTCCACTGTCATGACCTCCCAAAGACCTCACCTCCTAATATCATCACATTGGGGATTAGGATTTCAGCACATGAATATTGAGGAGATGCAAACATTCAGACTATAGCACTTACCTAACACCAAGTTCCTCCAGAACTGGAGTCAAACGTCCCCACTAATTGCTCCCCCATTTCCAAAACATTCATCACCCCAGTCCTTGCTAGAAAATATTTTTGATGAGTCCGACAGCCTAATGTGAAAATGTCTAGGAGGATAGGCATTTGACATCAGGCAATCCAGGGGCTGGTTGGAGTTCAAGGTTGAAATTCCAGTTTCTGGCAAGGAGTGGGATGTGCAATGTGGGAACAGCTGTCCATTTCTCCTGCTTGTTGGTTAGAGTACTCTTTGGACATGTGATCACCAAATTCTCTGCTTCTGTCGAAGCTGTCAGGCAGGGCAACTGCCACCAATGACAAATATTTCAGCCTTTTTCCTTATAGAGATCATTTTAAAATGTAATGGATATGCCACAATACTCTTAAATAGAAAACCTTAGTTTCTTGATTCCTGATCCCAGAATCATTTCCACTGAGGCTGGGAATGCTTGGTGTAGCACTTGTCTTGGGTCACACTGGCTGGGGTAAAAAAAAAATGAGTAGAGGCTCATGGTGGTTGTGGTGTGTCCTAACCCAGAGCTGCAGGAATGGACTCTCTATAAAATCCTGGCACCCTGTTGCCAGCAGCAAGCTGGCACTAAATATTTAATTGGGCTCCATGCACATTTGAAATGCAACAGTATACCAGCAGATGGAGGTAAGGAAGGAAGGAAACAAATCTGACTTTCTTCCGTCCTCATGAGCTTCACTCTATGAAATCTAAACATCTGAGTCATGATAGCTTTGCCTCAGGATTTTCAAAACCCACTGAGCAGGAGAGGCTGGGGAGGAAACTTCTGGCTACTACCAAAGTTTTTTCTCAGCAAAAATGGGATGCAAGTATGTATCAGGGGAGGAGCACCCTATATTTTGAAATAACTTGAAGCTTTTTTGAACATGATTTGCTAAAGGTGAGAGATTTATGTTAAGTAACGGCTGTGAGCATTTCCAAAGGCCAAGTCCATGCATGTCGTCAATTGTGGAAATAATAAAAAAGGTTGTCAAGATATGAATGTTCATAGGGTTCTTTCTATAATTTTAATGGCCAGAATGACACAATCCATGAATGCAAGATGCATTACTCTGTTGGAGAAGAAGGTGATGATTCTTATGCTTGTGAGATTAGCTGGGGTAGGTTATTACTAGCTACCTATTGCTGCTGATCAGTAGAAGAAAAGGCCTTCATCTCTCTGGTGAGGTTTTAAAACTTTGAGATAAATATCAGGTGATCTCAGATGTTTTTGCTAGATTTCAGTACACAAAGCAGAGCGTGATTTGGGACATGGGCTGTGTATTGGTCCATTTTGTGTTGCTGTAACAGAATACCTGAAATTGGGCGACTTATAAAGAAAACGAAATTTATTGCTTACAGTTTCTGAGGCTGGGAAGTCCAAAGTCCGATTAATAATGGTGGTCAGGGGTGTGGATCTGAGGGCTTTAAAGGAAGAGGAGAGTCTGTCTCTCTTCCTCTGCCCTCTCTGCTTCCACCATCTTGCAATGTGAGACCCCTGGGTCACTGTTGCCACCACCAAGATGGACTTTGGACTTCCCAGCCTCAGAAACTGTAAGCAATAAATTTTGTTTTCTTTATGAGTCACCCAGTTTCATATCCAGGGGTCTCACTTTGCAAGATGGTGGAAGCAGAGAGAGCGAGAGAGAGAGACAGACTCTCCTCTTCTTTTAAAGCCCTCAGAACCATGCCCACGACCACCATTTTTAATCCATTCACTACTGCACAGTCCTACAATCCAATCACCTCTTTAAGGCTCCATCTTTCAATTACCGTAATAGGATTTCCCACCCTCTTAAGAGTCACCATGGGGGCTAAGTTTCTAATACGTAAAACTTGTGGGGACACAATTCAAGCTTCAGGAAGTTTTGAGGGGACATAATTCAATCCACTATAGGCTGCTTAGAGTTGTTTGTTTTCCTTAATGTTTGCATTAAGTTGTTAGAATTACACGGAAGTGGCTGCTGAAATCTTGGCACCTGGGGGAAGCTGAGAAACAATGATTCCTTAACAAGAATAATTTCCTCAGGCTTCTGTAAATTATGTGGGTCCACTATCCCTGGGGTGGAGTGGGAAATAAATGCTACCCTGGAAAAAAATGTTGTTTCCTCTCCTCTTGACTATTTCCCAACAGCTTCCAGGAATGAAAGACTTCAGGTATACATGGATCCTAGCAGAGATTTGTGAAGACTAATTCTATTATTGCAAAGCCCCCTAAATGTCTTGGATTAAAGGCATCAGTTCTGAACTGGGTCCTTGGTAGGGAAAGGGACATGCCAAGGATAAGAAGGACAAGGGTCGGGAGTCTGGGAACAAATGAACTGTGTCCTGTGCTCTGGGCCTAAACCAGGCTGAAATCAAGGTCAGTGCTAATTTTCTTAAGAGGCTCAGGGTCCTCTTCCAAGCTCACTGGTTGTCGACAGAGTTCATTTCCTTGTGGTTTTAGGACTGAGGTTCTTGTTTTCTTGCTGGCTGTCATCCAGGAATTATTCTCCTAAAGGCCACCTACAGTTCCTCAGCACATGGCCCCCATAGGCATTCACAGCAGGACTGTCTGCTTTTTTCTAGGTCAGCAGGAACAAGTCTCTCTGAGCTTCACCATCTTTTGAAGACTACTCTGATTAAGTCAAGCTCACCCAAGATAATCTCCTTTTGATAAACTCAAAGTTAACTAATTAGTAATTCAATCACTGGAGCGATAGCTCATATGTATATTCACAGGTTTCTGTCTATACTCAAGGGGGGAGGATTATACAAGGTATGTACATGAAGGGGCAGGAGTCTTGGGCACTGTTTTAGAATTCTGACATTCCCAAATGTGCAAAAGTTCTAAAACCAAGGTCAGGACTGATGTTCCTTTCACCTCAGGGAATACGTAGAGGTTATTACCTGTCAGCAAGTTTCTCATTTGCATGACAGCCCCAGTGCTTCCAGTAGTGTCATCTCTAAGGACCTGACTCAAAATGAGAAAATTTGTATCCTCAACTAAAAGGTGCACACAACAGTTCCTCCATGCTAACATTAACTAGGGTGCAAGAGCCTGGATCTTGTCCCTCCATAAACACTCATGCATGAGCAACTATGGGTATGGTACACTTCCACACTGCTACTATAGTATCTTCAGTGATCTTTTAAAGCAATTTTACAGAAGGACTTGTTCTTTACAGGAGTGGAGAGCCCTGGGATATTCTTTTTATTGTGGTAAAATACATATAACATAAAAATTACCATTTTAACCATGTTAAAGTGTACTATTTGATGGCATGAAGTACAGTCACAATGTTGTACAACCATCACTAGTTACAGAATATTTTCATCACTCTGAAAGGAAACCCTGTATCTGTTAAGCAGTAATTTTCCTTTCTCCCCACACCCCCATTTCTGGCAACCACTACTCTGCTAACAATCTCTATGGGTTTGCCCCTTCCGGATATTTCATAAAAATGGGATTATACAATACGTAGAATTTTGTTTCTGGCTTCTTTCCCTTATGATAATATTTTCAAGGATCATCCGTGTTATAGTATATACCAATATTCCATTATTTTTTGTGGCAGAATAATATTCCATTGTATAGATATACCACATTTTATTTATTCATTCGTCTGTTGATGGACATTTGGGTTGTTTCCACCTTTTGGCTATAGTAAATAGTGTTGCCGTGAACAGTCATGTACAAGCTTTCGTTGGACACCTATTTGCATTTCTTTTGAGTCTATACCTAGGAGTGGAATTGCTGGGTCATTTGGTAATTCTAGGTTTAACTTATTGAGGAACCATCAAATGGTTTTCCACAGCAGCAACGACATTTTACATTTCCACCAGCAATATATGAGGGTTCCAATTTCTTCATATCTTCTGCAACACCTGTTATTTTTCTTTTTTTAATGACAATCCTAGTGAATGTGAAATGGCATTTCCCTGTGGTTTTGATTTGCATTTCCCTAATGACTAATGATATTGAACATCTTTCCATATGCTTTTTGTTTATTTGGATACATTCTTTGGATAGACGTCTATTCAAGTCCTTTGCCCATTTTTTAATGGATTGTTTGTCTTTTTTGTCACTGAGTTGTAAGAGTTCTTTATACATTCTGAATACTAGATCCTTCTCAGATATACACTTTGCAAATAATTTCTCCTTTTCTGTGGGTTGTCTTTTTACTTTCTTGATAATGGCTTTTGATGCACAAAAGTTTTTAATTTTGATGAAGTCTATTTTTCTCTTTGTTCTTTTGTTGCTTGTGCTTTTGTATCCTATCTAAGAAACCATTGCCAATCCAAGGTCACAAAAATTTACTCCTATGTTTTCTTCTAAGAGTTTTATGGTTTTAGCTCTAGTGCTTAGGTCTTTGATCAATTTTGATTTATCTGTTATACAGTTTTTAAGGCAGGGCTCCTACTTTATAGTTTTGCATGTGGACATCCAGCTGTCCCAGCATCATTTTTTGAATTGCCTTTTCCCATTGAATTGCCTTGCCTCTCTTTTTGAAAAAGAATTGACCATGGGTGTGTGTATTTACTTCTGGACTCTCTATTCTACTCCATTAGTCTGTATGTCTCTCCTTATGTGAGTACATTGTTTTGATTATTATGGTTTTACAATAAGTCTTGAAATCTGGAAGTGTGAGTACCCCAAATTAGTTATTTTTCAAGGTTTTTAGGCTATTTGAGGAGTCTCTTGCAATTCAACAAAAATTTTAGGATCAGCTTTACAATTTCTGCAAAAAAAAAATAAAAACATAGCTGTTGGCATTTTGATAGAGATTGCATTGATTCTGTAGATCATTTGGGAGAATATTGTCATCTTAACAATATTGTCTTCCAATCTACTAATACCTTTCCATTTAATTAGGTCATCTTCCAGCAATGTTTTAGAATTTCTTTCAGCAATGTTTTAGAGTTTTCAGTGTATAACTAAAATTTACATAGTGTACAACTGTAAATTGCATATCAAGTGTACATTTATTCCCATGTATGACATTTTTCTTCATGGCATTATAAATAGAATTTGTTTTCCTAATTTCCAACTGTACGTTCCTAGTGTATAGAAATACAACTGGTTTTTGTATGTTGATCTTGTATTCTGCAACTTTGCTAAATTGTTTTATTAGCTCTAAATTTCCTGAGGATTCTTTAGGGTTTTCTATATAAAAGACCATGTCATTTGCAAATATGGAGAGTTTTACCTCTTCATTTCCAACTTAGGTGCCTTTTATTTCTTTTACTTTTCTAATTGCCCTGGCTAGAACTTACAGTACTATGTTGAATAGAAGTGGTGAGAGCAGACATTTTTGTCCTGTTTCTGATTTTAGGAGGAAAGCTTCACTTTGCCATTTAGTATTATGTTACCTATGAGTTTTTTAGAAATACCCTTCATCATTTCGAGTTTTTTTTCTATTCTCTTGTAATTTATTTTTTAGTCTTTCAATTCTTTGTTTTGTACTAGCAGCTAAAACATTTCTTCAAATAGAGAGCTACTATTTTAAAAAATTTTTATTGTAAAAAACACGTAACATAAAATTTACCATCTTAACTATTTTTAGGTGTTCAATTCAGTAATATTAAGTATATTCACATTGTTGTAACACAGATCTTCAGAACTTTTTCATCTTGAAGGTCTGAAGTTCCATATTACTCCATTTTTTTATTAGTTCTGTATTAGTCCTCAGAATACTTGAGGCTGGATAATTTATAATGAACAGAGGTTTATTTGGCTCACGATTCTGGGACAGCTGCATCTGGCATGGGCACCAGGCTGCTTCTACTCATGGTGGAAAATGGCAGGCAGCTGGCAGGTACAAGCAGATCACATGGCAAGAGGAAGCAAGAGAGAGAGAGAGGAGGTGCCAGGGTCTTTTAAACAACCAGCTCTCTCAGGAAACTAATAGAGCAAGGACTCACTCACTACCTCCCCTGTCCCCAGAGAGAGCATTAATCCATTCATGAGGGATCCACCCCTGTGACTCAAACTACCACACTGGGGATCAGATTTCCACAAGAGTTCTGGTAGGACAATACATCCAAACTCCATCAAGCTCTATACCAAATAAACAACTCTCCTTTTTCCCCTCCCCCAAGTCCCTGGTAACCACCATTATATTTTTTGTTTTTATGAGTTTAACTATTTTAAATACTTCATATAAGTAAAATCATACAGTATTTGTCTTTTCATGACTGGCTTATTTCACTTAGCATAATGCCCTCAAAGTTTATCTATGTTGTAGCATGTGCCAGGCTTTCCTTTTTAAGGCTGCATAATATTTCATTGTAAGTGTATATCACATTTTGTTTGTCCATTCATCTCCCAGTGCAGATGTGGGTTGCTTCCACCTCTTGGCTATTGTAACTAGTACTGATATGAACATGGATGTACAGATATATCTTAGAGACCTTATGCTATGGTCAAATGTGTCCTCCAAAATTCATATGTTGAAACCTAATACCCAATCTGATAGTAATGACAGGTGGTGACTTTAAAAGGTGATGGGATTAGGGCTTATAAAAGGGACTGAGAAAATAAATAAACAAATAAAATTTTAAAAATATAAAAGGGACTGAGATGGTGGGTTTCCCCACCTTCCATCCCTTCTGCCCTGTGAAGACACAGTGTTGGTCCCCTCCAGAGGTTGCAGTGACAAGGTGGCTCTTAAAAGTGGAAACAGGGACCTTATCAGGCATCAAATGTCAGTACCTTGATCTTGAACTTCCCAGCCTCCAGAACTGAGAAAAAAATAAAAGAAAATAAAAGAAGGTGGAGGTTCAAAAAGAGAAGTACTAATTTGAGTTTATTATTGCTACAATCCGACTTTTATCTCTATGTCGGTGCCCTGGGAAACATAAGTTACATTTTAGGAGCCTAACTGGGTTAAAATATTTTACGAAAGTCATGTTTCTTTCCATACCTGCTCACCTGCTAAACTACCAGAATGGTGCCTTGGGAAACAGACATCTCTCTCAGGCTGTGAATGTCTTTGAGGCACCACTAAAAAGAATGTTTTTGAGATAACTTTGCTATTGATACTTGGTGCTTAGAGAAGTGCCTTATTTGGGTATTGGATGTATATGAGAGGGAAATCAGGGATTGTCATTGCCAGTTTTATGAGAACATATCAAAAGCTCTGGTTGGCCTGTTATTTGGTAAAATCACACTTAAAAAAGGTATGGTAGGCAGAATAATGCCTCCCTCAAAGGTGTTTATATCCAAATCCCTGGAACCCATGAATATGTTATGTTATGTTACACAGAAAGGGAAATTAAGATTGTATATGGAATTACGATTGCTAACCAGCTGACCTTTAAAATGGGGAGATTATCCTGGGCAATATAGGAAGACCCAATGAAATCACAAGTTTCCTTAAAAGTGAAAGAGTTAAGGAGAAACAAATCAATGTCAGAGTTATGTGATGTGAGAAAGACTCAACCGGCTATTGCTGGCTTTGCAGGTGGAAGTGAACCATGAGCCAAGGAATGCAGGCAGCCTCTAGAAGCTGGAAAGGGCAAGAAAATGTATTCTTCTCTAGAATCTCAAGAAAGAAACACAGCACAGTCAACACATTAGTTTTAGTCCAGTGATATCTGCATCAGACTTCTTAATTACAGAACTGAAAGATAATAAATTTGTGCTTTTTTGAGCCACTAAGTTTATTGTAATTTGTTACAGAAGCAATCGGAAACTAACGTAAATGGCAATTCCTTTGATTTGGGTTGGCGAGATGCTTTATTTTTCTTGATATTTGATTTATTTTGAAATTTCAAATAACATTAAAGGAGGGCGTGGGTTTTTTTGTTTATCAAAAATTTACATCTAGGTATGCTGTGCATTGAATGTGTCCCCCAAAATCTCATGTGTTGGAAATTTGATCACAATTGTAACAGTGTTAAGAGGATAAGAAATTTAATTATGGATTTTTGCCATCCTAACTGGGGTGAGATGGTATCTCAGTGAAAAGACGCTGAAAGATAAATGCTGGCGTGGTTGCGGAGAAAAAGGAACTCTCATACATTGTTGGTGGGAATGCAAAATGGTGCAACCCCTATGGAAAATGGTTTGGAGGTTCCTCAAACAG
>NW_007727941.1:311551-318342 GCF_000696425.1 Galeopterus variegatus | reverse complement strand
CTAAAAAATAAACAAATTAATTCACCCACATACACACAAAAAAAAACCCCGGGGGGGTGGGGAAGAAGATATAACAACTATACTTTTATGAAGTTGTTACAACAAGCAAACGGAAAGGACATTCTTGGGGGGGAGGGGAGAGAGGGAGGAGGGAGGGAGGTGTCGGTGATGGGCCATAATAATCATATACATTGTATATTGACAAAATAAAAATTTAACGAAAAAAAAAAAAAAGAAGAAATTTAATTATGGTATTTGAAAGGGCAGACCTTAAAAAGGTGATTGGATCCTGAAGACTATGCCCTTGTGAATGGATTAATCCATTCATGGAGTAATGGGTTAATGGTTTAATGAGTTATCATGGGCACAGACTGGTGGCTTTAAAAGGAGAGTACATGAAAGCACTCTTGCCATTATCACCATTTGATACTCTGTGTTGCTGTGGTACAGAGCTCCCACCCAGAAGGACCTCACCAGATGTGCCCCCTGGACCGTGGACTTCCCAGCCTCCAAAACTGCAGAAATAAATTTTCTTTATAAATTACACAGTTTCAGGCATTCTATTATAAGCAACAGAAAATGGACTAATACAAGGTAGACATATACACCGATTTCTGTATAGGTATAGATATAGTTAAAGAATACTAATTATGAAACTTTGTGTGATTTGCCTAATGTGTGACTGCACCATCTCTTCAGGAGAGTCAAGACAGGAAGTGTTTTAGAAACTGGCCTATAAGTTAGAACATAGAAACACCAAATTTGAAAAAAAAAAAAAAATGGGGCCTTCCCCTGAGCTGGAAGTGAAGTCCATAGCAGATTATATGGGTAAATTAAGATTTTTACCTTGATTCCAGCTACTTGAGCACAGTTCAATCGGAATTGAGCATATATTCTTTGTGATGATTTTTGTGATGTGTGAAGTTAGCTAGGCTACAGTTTCCAGTTATTTGATCAACCACTAATGTAAGTGTAACTGTAAAAAGGAGTTCGTAAATATAATTAGAGCCTATAATCAGTTAACTCTAGGTAAGGGACATTATCCTAGTTAAACTGGGTTGGTCTCATTCAGTCTGTTGAAAAGCCTTAAAAGCAGGGCTGAGGCTTCCTTAAGTGAGAAGAAATTCCACCTGTGGACTTCAGCTTCAGCCCATGCCTATGAATTCCAGCTTGCCCATGATCTTTCCTTTCTTACTGCCTGGCATACAGACTTGTTTTTACTCGTTTAGCCAGATTTCACAATTGCCAGTTCCATGTAATAAAGTTGATAGATAGATATGTAGAGACATAGGTAGATAGATACAGATGTAGATATAGATATAGATATAGATATAGATAGATATATTTTACTTATTATGCTTTTATGGTAGAGTCCTTACTGATAGACTCTTCAAAAAGCGATTGAGCTAGCTAGGGGTGTGATGCTAGGGCCCTAGAGGAGGATTTGGAATTGTGTCTAGACAAACCAAAGGTGGCATATGATCTCCTTGATTGAAGCTGACCCCTTAAAGGCAGTTGAATGTATGGCTGGAAAAATTAAAGCTAGCAGGGATTTACTAGATTATGGAATTCTTAAACTGCTGAAGGGCAGGAATAAAGAAAGTCTTGGCATATATGTTGATGTTGCAGATGTTGGTGGAGAAGGTTCTGGCAAATGGAATGGAGAAGATCAAATCAGATTTTCTTAGAGAAAGTGGGAGCAGGAACTGTCCAAATTAGAATACATCTGTGGAAACATAGACAGTAGTGGAATACTGAAGAACCCCACAGATTCTCACTGTTATCAGAGGTTGAGAGGAGGAAGGAAGGGAGGCAGCATGAGAGGCTTGCAGTAGTCGAGGTGGCCAAGCCTCATTCAGTGAGCAGAGACACTTAAGGCAAACACCCAAGGTCTAGGGAGGTACTGTTGTGTTGCTACTGAGTTAGGGAAGGTGGATACAAGTAGGTCAGCTGTAGTCACTGGAAAAACCACCTCTAGCACTTACAAAACTACCGTGAATAGAGGCCTATCAGGAAAGGGCCACAAAAGCTTCTGTGGGTGAGGAAGGTTGGCCCTGAGAAGGATAGACTCAACAAAGGGTGGGCTGACTTCATGTCCCACCGTGGGCAACATGGAAGCCAAGATAGAATAAAGGCTGTGTTCTGTGGTGTTGGACAGTAGATAGCAGTGACTATAATTGTCCAACACTTTCTATGAATAGCCCTTGACCTTCTCCCACAGCTACTTGGTAGCTAGGGGAGATACTTTACCTCCTTCAACCTGTTTCCTAATCAGTAGAATGGGGGTAATGATAGTCCCTGTTTCCTAGGGATGCTGTGATGGTTCCATGAGAGGGTTCATGCAAAGCTTTTCATCTAACTGCTTATATTTCATGAAGCATATAAGATGTTTCAGACTTCTGTGTCTTTATTGGCTGTTCCTTCTGCATGGTAGGATGACCTTCCCACATCTGGCCTAAACCTTCTCAGACCCAACTAGAAAATCCTTTGGCATATTTCAAGACTGAACTCAAGGGTCCTCCCTCCATGAGCCCTTCTTTGATGGCCCTCTCAGGCAAAGCTGACCACTCTCATTCTTTGAACAGTCGAACAAGGTTTTACCGACATCTGGGGAAAATTCTGTGAAGAGTATAAAAAGTTTGCACCAATCCAGGCTCTTGATTCCTTGCCTCCCATCCCTGGCATTACCAAGTCCCAGCTGCTGCTGTTTTTCAAGAGAATTATACTGGAACTCTCACCAGCCTAAGTTAAAAGGCTTATTCAAAGCCATGGCCAGTTACAGAATAGACTAAATGTATCATTTAACAGTAGCTAAGAAAACCCCATCATGGCTCCCTGAGGGATCAGCTCAGGGGCTTGCCTCTGTTTTGCCTGTTTTGCAACCTTTTCAAGGTTGCAGCAGGACCTCCTGAGCAGCATTTGCTGGAAGAATTTAAAGGCAAATATACTAATATAAACTGCCCAGGACAAGAGATAACAGACAGGGCAGGCAGCAGACCACCAAAAACGCTGGGAGGTAGGAGCCTGGGGAAGGAGATAACATGGGAGAATGAGGGTTTTGTAAAGCTCCCAAGTATGTCGAAGACTGGAAGGCCATGCATATGCCCAGGGATGGATGAAGGCACACAGAAGACTTGAGAAGACCCTGAGCTTTCACCTATGGCTGACCTTTAAGCTCCCGACAAGCAGATAGTGAGCTAAGACAAAGCTGTAAACTGCCTAGCTAAGCACTGAAGGAGGCCCTAACACAGAAGCAATCTGCAAAGACCAAGAGAGCGTTTTTAGTTTTGTCTACAGGCATGTAAGGAAATCTCTATCCAATTCTTATTGGACCCCTGAGCTAACAGAATAAAGACTTCAGTGAACACACACAACAAAGAATACAAACTTTACAGAACTAGTTTCCAAAAGTCACCAAACAAGCAAACCAAAAAATCCACAATTAGTAGCAACAACAAACAGTGATGTGTATGGGGGGGGGGGGGGTATTATTTCTAGAGTTACCACATTATATTTTAAATGTCCAGAGGATTTTTTTTGTTTGTTGTTTTTGTTTTTGGTTTGGTTTAGTTTGGTTTTTTGGCAGCTGTCCAGTAAGGGGATCTGAACCCTTGACCTTGGTTATTGTCAGCACCATACTCTATAAATGTTCGGTTTTTATCAAAAATATATGATGCATGCAAAGAAACAAAAATGCATGACCCATGCACCAGAAGAAAAGGACACTGTCCCTAAGGAAGTCTTACTTACTAGACAAAAATGTTAAATCAACTGTGCCTCACCTGGGGCTCCTGAGGCCTTTATGTCCTCCCTACCTACTTAAAATAGGTCTGTCCTAGGATCCCTTTCCTTTACGAACGCTCTCTGTTTTCTAATTCATATTGGTAGCTTAACCTGACCATTATAGTTCTCATTGAAAGTTGATTGGTATACTAGTTTGTAAATCAAACTCTGGTGAGTTTGGCTTAACTCTTGGGTCTTGTAAAATGTATTAATGCCCTGAAAAGCTGATGACCAGCCATTAGACGTGACGACCAAGAAGATTCTGATCATATATCTATCTGCCTATGGCACACTCAAATGTTCAAAGTCAAAATGTTCCAAGTTGAACTTGTCTTTTCTAAAATTTAAAAAAAAAAAAAAAATAGCCCTTTCTTCTTCTTTGGATTCCTCTTTTAAGTGGTACCACCACCATCTACCTAGAAAGTCAGAAGGTATCTCTGACTTTCTACTCTACCGTCCTCCCTCACATATCCCCTTAGTGAGACTCATTTCCTGTAGTTTTGGAAACCCATCCTCTCTCTCTATGCCCATCAGCCTTGCTTTGGTTTAGATACATATTATCTACCCCTTAAGACACTGCAAGTTTTTTGTTACCATCTCCCCGTTTCCGGGTTTTCACCCCCACCCCCGCCAATGCGAAATTCATCCTCCTCACTTCAGGCGAGGTGATCCACAAAGAACATAAATATGACCACGCCACGCCCCTCTCCACCACCCTTCAGCAAAAGTCATTTTCTTTAGTATAAAGTTTGGATTCTGAGACCCTTTAAAATCTAGCAGCTGCTCTCATATCATTTGTTCTGTCTCTTTTCTACCCAAGGACCTCACCAACCTGATCCATCCTTCACTGCTGACAGTGATATATTCTCCACACAATCTAAACTTATCTCTCCCCCTTCAATCTTTCTTCCCACCATGAACATATTCTCATCTCACCTGCTGTCTTCAGAATAAAGTTCGAACTCCTTTATCCCTCTAATGTTAGTATTTGCTATGTCTCCAACTTGTCCAAGTTGTAGATATTGTCTCAAAGGCAGCTATAGAAGGACACGCTAAGCAAACACAAGAAAAGAGCATTAGTTTATGGCAGATGCTGGCAGTGGGAAAGAAAAGAGAATGGATAACTGAAATTCACATACTTCCCAGAACAACTGTAGGCAATATGAGAAAGCAGCAGATTCACAGCGGATGGAAGCTGACAGGTGGTAAGGTGATTAAACTAAAACAAAGGAAGCAGAAAAGTTATCAAAACCATAGGCTAGGGCCATATAGTGAAGGAATAAACTGTGGTCATCACATTCATAACTCTAAAAGTATAATATGTTGAAATTGATGACATAAAAGTAATAATTGGTAAGAATTAATATTACATATTGTATTAGTATAAATTAGTAATAGCACTAGTATGAATAATTAATATTTATAAGGATGATCTTCAGTCATCAAGAAGAGGGTACATTATTTTGAGGGTACCTAGTTTAAGAAGCAAAGATCATGTGTAATACTCTAAATTTCCACGAAAGAAGTATTAACAGTCTGGGAGATCAAAGCTGACACTGACATATAAGGTGTACTTATACATTACAACTCAGTCCCCAAAGATGATGGATGCATGCAGCCAAGAGACCAACTGTTGGATAGTTGTTGTCTGCCAGGCCTTGTACCCATTCATGACATCCTTTGATCTTCACAAAGATAGGATGAGGTGGGTATTATTACTCGCATTTACAAGTGAGGAGCTGGAGGCTTAGAAAGATTGCCTACCTGCCCACAATCACAATTCAAGTAAGTGGTGGAGATAGGATCCACAGCCAGGTCAGTCTGACTCCATAGCTATGATTCCTTCATGTCTCAGTTTCATAATCTCTCCCCTTCCTTTGCATGACAGAGGGACCAGAAATTGGCAAAAGATGACAGAGAACATTTTTTTAAAGAAAGGAGATGGATATAAAAGGCCTGGATAGTGGTGGGAAGTCCAGAAAGGCAGAGCGAGGCCCTCCATAAACCTGCTCCTCCTTAACAACAAAAACAAAGGCAGAAATTGTCCAAGTCAACTTTTTCAGAACTCTGGAAATTAATCAAAGGCTTGCAACGATCTGAGAAGCTTTTATTAAAAAAGAAAAAAGCTGCTGAATCTCAGAAGGAACTGCAGGATTTATGGCTTTTTAACTTAGACTATTTCCATCCCCTTCTCCCCAGCTTCACAATAGCCTTAAAATCCAGCAGCCTTAAAATCACAGTAGCTGTGAAAAACGAGACTCCCAAAAGAAGCAAAAATGTAAAAAGTCCAAATGTCCTTCCATTAATAGGTTATCTCTGAGTGGGGAGTGAGATTTCAGACTTCTGCCTTTTACTTTATAACACTTCTATACAATTAGATTATTATGAGTGTTACTTTTTTTTTTTTTTTGTCAATATACAATGTGGTTGATTATTGTGGCCCATTACCAAAACTTCCCTCCCTCCTCTCTCTCCCCCCTCCCTCCCAACAATGTCCTTTCTGTTTGCTTGTCTTATCAACTTCAAGGAATTGTAATTGTTCTGTCTTCTTCACTCCTCCCACAGGTTGTTTGTGTATTTATTTATTTCTTTAAGCTCCCATACACTGTTGTTGAGATAAACACACTGAGATACCATATCACCCCAGTTAGGATGGCTAATATCTAAAAGACTCTGAACTTATCAATAAATGTTGGCGAGGTTGCAGAGAAAAAGGAACTCTCATACATTGTTCATGGGACTGCAAAATGTTGCAGCCTCTATAGAAAATGGTATGGAGGGGGCCAGCCCGGTGGCGCACTGCTACAGTGTGCCGCTTGGGAAGCACGGTGGCGCTCCCACTGAGGGTTCGGATCCCACATGCAGACCAGCCGCTCACTGGCTGAGCTAGGGGCGGGAGCAACACCGAGGGTTGCGATCCCGTGGCCGGTCCCGGTCCGGTACGGGCGCGACACTGAGGGTTGCGATCCGTTGCCGGTCACGAAAAAAGACAAAAAGGAAAAAAAAAA
>NW_007727941.1:308459-310551 GCF_000696425.1 Galeopterus variegatus | reverse complement strand
CCCACTGCTGGGAATATACCCAGAAGAATGGAAATCATCAAGTCGAATGTATACCTGTTCCGCAATGTTCATCGCAGCACTCTTTACAATAGCTAAGAGTTGGAACCAGCACAAATGTCCATCATCAGATCAGTGGGTATGGAAAATGTGGTATATCTACACAATGGAATACTACTCTGCTATAAAAAAGAATGAATTACTGCCATTTGCAACAATATGGATGGACCTTGAGAGAATTATATTAAGTGAAACAAGTCAGGCACAGAAAGAGAAATATCACATGTTCTCACTTATTGGTGGGAGCTAAAAATAAATAAACAGAATTACAGTAAATGAGCTTAGAACGTTAGTGGTAAAGTAGAAATCAGGAACCAAAGGTCAAATCATTAGTCTATAAAAGCTCCTACAAACTTTTTTCTTTTTTGGCTTTCACTAAAATAAGATGTTAAAGACTTCACACCAAATATAAAGAATGTCAGTATTTGACATTGTGAATATCAAAGTCACCATATGATCATATGGTGCTTGTGTTTCATTTTATTGATATGGTGTATCACAATTATTGATTTTCATATGTTGAACCAACCTTGCATCCCTGGGATGAATCCCACATGATCATCCTGTATAATTCTGCTTATGTGTTGCTGTATTCTGTTAGCTAGTATTTTACTGAGGATTTTTGCATCATATTCATCAAGGATATTGGCCTGTAGTTTTCTTTTTATTTTATTTTATGTTATTTTATTTTATTTTATTTTGTCAATATACAATGTGGTTGATTATTGTGGCCAATTACTGAAACCTCCCTCCCTCCTCCTTCTCCCCACTTCCTCCCAACAATGTCCTTCCTGTATGCTTGTCATATCAACTTCAAGGAATTGCAATTGTTATCACTTCTTCCCCCCACCTGTTTTTTATTCTGTGTGTGTGTGAATTTATTAATTTATTTTTAGCTCCCACCAATAAGTGAGAACATGTGATATTACTCTTTCTGTGCCTGACTTGTTTCACTTAATATAATTCTCTCTAGGTCCATCCATGCCATTGCAAATGGCAGTATTTCATTCTTTTTTATAGCAAAGTAATATTCCATTGTGTAGATATACCACCTTTTCCGTATCCACTGATCTGATGATGGACATTTGGGCTAGTTCCAACTCTTGGCTATTGGAAAGAGTGTTGCGATGAACATTGCGGAACAGGTATACCTTCGACTTGATGATTTCCAGTCCGCTGGCTACGTTCCCAGCAGTGGGATAGCTGGGTCATATGGTAGATCTATCTGCAATTGTTTGAGGAACCNTGTGTTGATTTTGTATCCTGCTACTGTGTGTTGATTTTGTATCCTGCTACTGTGTGTTGATTTTGTATCCTGCTACTTTGCTGAAATCATTTATCAACTCCAAGAGTTTTTTTGTAGGGGTTTTAGACTGTTCAATATATAGGATCATGTCATCTACAAACAGGGACAGTTGGGCTTCATCTTTTCCAATCTGGATGCCCTTTATTTCCTTCTCTTCTCTGATTGCTCTGGCTAGTACTTCCAACACTATGTTGAATAGGAGTGGTGAGAGTGGGCATCCTTGTCTGGTTCATCCCCATTCAGAATGATATTGGCAGTGGGTTTATCATATATGGCTTTAATTATGTTGAGATAATTTCCATCTATACCTAACTTATAAAGGGTCTTTCTTATGAATGAATGTTGAATTTTATCAAATGTTTTTTCAGCATCTATAGAGATGACCACATGGTCCTTGTGTTTGATTTTATTCATATGGTGTATCACATTTATTGATTTGCATATGTTGAACCAACCTTACATCCCTGCGATGAATCCCAGTTGATCGTGGTGAATAATTTTACGTATTTGTTGCTGTATTCTGTTTGCTAGTATTTTAGTGAGGACTTTTGCATCTATATTCATCAAGGATATCAGCCTGTAGTTTTCTTTTTTGGTTGTATCTTTACCTGGTTTTGGTATCAGGATGATGTTTGCTTCATAGAATGAGTTTGGGAGATTTGCGTCTGTTTCAATCTTTTGGAATAGTTTGTAGAGAATCAGTTTCATTTCCTCTTTGAATGTTTGGTA
>NW_007727941.1:268850-307378 GCF_000696425.1 Galeopterus variegatus | reverse complement strand
TCCAAATGGTCTAGAATGTTGTTTAGGTCCTGTGTTTCTCTGCTGATTCTTTGCCTAGATGATCTGTCCAATATTGACAGTGGGGTGTGCAGGTCCCCTGCTATTATGATATTAATGTCTATTTCTCATTAGGTCTAATAGAGTTTGCTTTATAAATCTGGCTGTTCTGACATTGGGTACTTATATATTTATGATTGTTATGTCTTCTTGATGGATCAATCCTTTTATCATTATGTAGTGGCCCTCATTATCTCTTTTTATGGTTTTTAGTTTAAAGTCTATTTTATCAGATATAAGAATAGCTACTCCAGCTCGTTTTTCATTTCTGTTTGCATGGTAAATCTTTTTCCATCCTTTTACTCTAAGTCTGTGTGAGTCTTTATAGGTGAGGTGGGTCTCTTGAAGGCAGCATATAGTTGGGTCCTCTTTTTTAATCTAATCAGCCAATCTGTGTCTTTCGATTGGGGAATTTAAGCCTTTTACATTAAGAGTTGTTATTGGAAAGTGTTGATTTAATCCCAGCATTTTATTGATTTTTGTTTGGATGTCTTAAGTGTCTTTTGTTCCTTCTTTTCTGATTTACTATTTGTTTTCTGTATTTGTTGGTTCCTTGGGTTGTAGATAGCCTTTTTGTTTGTTTGTTTTTTCTTCATAAATGCCATTTTTATTATAGTAGTGGGTTTTGGTTTTTCTTGGGTTTTTATGGCAGTGGTGGTTATTTTTCAGGTTCCAAACCCAGTACTCCCTTGAGAATTTCTTGTAAGGGTGTTTGTGTGGTAGTGAACACTCACAGTTTTTGTTTGTCTGAGAAATACACTATTTGCCCTTCATTTTGGAATGATATTCTTGCAGGGTAGAGTATTCTTGGCTGGCAATCTCTGTCTTTCTGTATTTTGAATATATCATCGGATTCTTTTCTGGCTTTTAGGGTTTGTGATGAAAAGTCTGATATTAGTCTGATTGGGGCTCCTTTATAGGTGATTTGATGCTTCTCTCTTGCAGCTTTTAAGATTCCCCCCCCCCCCCCCAGTTTTGCCAATTTGAGTATAACATGTCTTGGAGAAGACCTTTTTGGGTTGAATACGTTTGGGGATCTTTGAGCTTCCTGAATCTGAAGATCTGTTTATTTTCCAACACCTGGGAAGTTTTCTGCCACTATTTTGTTGAATATGTTTTCAATGCAATCTCCTTTTTCCCCCCCTTCTGGAATACCCATGACTCAGATATTTCAGTGCATAAGGTTGTCTTGTATCTCTCTAAGATTTTCTTCCATGTTTTTAATTCTTCTTTCTTTTTTTTCTTTTTTTTTTTTTTGTCTGCTTGTGTTATTTCAAACAGCCCATCTTCAAGGTCAGAATTTCTCTCTTCTGCTTCTGCAAGCCGGGTGGTTAAACTCTTTGTTGTGTTTTTTATTTCATTGAATGAATTCTTCAGTTCAGCCAGCTCTGCTACATTCTTTCTCAGGGCATTGATTTCCTTGTACATTTCTTATTCCAGGTCCTGTATACTTTTCCTCATTTCATCATGTTATTTAGCTTAGTTTTCTTGTATCTCATTTAGTTTCCTTAGAATTATCACTCGAAATTCCTTGTCAGACATTTCAAGGGCTTCTTGTTCCATAGGATCTAGAGTTTGAGAGTTATTGCCCTTTGGTGGTGTACTTTCTTGATTTTTCATATTTCTGGTATCTTTCCTTTGATGTTTAGTCATTGTGGCAGGGGATTTCAAGGTCCACTGGTTTTACAGTACTGTCTGTCTAGGATGCTGCTGGGGCTGCCAATTTTTTATGTATGCCTCAGTGTCTGCTCGGTTGCTCACTAGTGCCTTGGGTGCATGGTCGCCTCGGGTCTTGGGCCTCTCTGGGGAGGTGCCTCTCTGGTCAGCATGCACTCAGCGGGGCTGGGGATGGAATCATGTGGCGGAGGCGAAGCCTACCTGCTGGGTCATGCACTGGCACCACGGGGCATGTGGTCTCTGTGGATCTTCTGCTTCTGCGGCTAGGTGCCTCTCTGATCAGCGCACAGTTGGCCAGGCTGGGGATGGAGTCCCTAACACAACTTCTTCTCACTTCACATTTATTTTCATTTCTGTCTTTCCTATTTGCTATTGTAGTTTTCTAGAGTAGGAGATCTATGTCATTTTAGTGGCTTTTCAGCAAATTGTCTCCATGAACTTCAAACACTCCTCTTCTGTCAATGTGTCTCATTGACCTTACCTAGTTCTTTGAGAAACAGAAGTACTTGTTCAAGGTGGCTCCTTCTGGGAGGAAGGTTGAAGAAACCATTAGCAGGGATGTGTCTCCCCAGATTCTTCAAAGAAGCTCCAAGTCTAGAGTCATCCCTGGACCTGCAGTTTCTTTGAAACTATATCCAGGCAGAGAATGGAAGTACTGAGGGGTGAGCTGGAGACAGGAAAATGGGACAAAACAGAAGGGTGCTTCCAAGTTCCTGACCTGAAAGGGCCTTCAGGGAGGGGAAGAATCTGTCCCATCTTTGAGAGTAACTCTAATCTTAACCAGGCTGTGGAGCCTAGAGGAGAAGGAAGCTGGACATTTCTGGATGTGAAGACTGGGCAATGAGAAACGACCATGTTAGGAGCCAACATAGATCCAGTTTCTCACTGGATTCAGGATAATTGTCCCTGAAGCCCAACCAAGATAGGACAAAGAGCCAGAGCTGAGGGACAGAACCTGCTTGCTAGAGTAAGCACGCTGAAACAAGGCAGCAGCATAATATATATGGATAATTGCAAAGCAGTGCAAGTCCAGAAATCCTGGTTTTAGTTTCAGCTCCTTGGCTAGTTGTCTGTGCTTGAGCATGACCCTTAACCTTTTAGTATCTCATTTTCTTATCTGCAGACTGTAAGTTTTAGACTAATAATATTCATAAGCATGCATCATTTAGAGTTTCAAGTTTAAAAACTTTGTTTCCCAAACTCAGAAAATCCCAATTTAGGAGCTAAATTGAGCCAAGTAAGATTTTTATTTACTTATTTATTTAAATTGACAAATAGAAATTGCATATATTTATGGTGTACAACATGTTTTAAAATATGTATACACTGTGGAATGGCTAAATAAAGCAAATTAACATATGTATTACCTCACATACTTATTATTTTTTTGTGTAGTGAGAACACTTAAAATCTACTCCAGCAGTTTTCAAGTACACAATACAATGTTATTAACTGAGACCTGGAGATGCCTCATACTATAGTATAGTAGATTTTAATGTCTCCATTGCTACCTCAGGATAATAGATTTTAATGAAATGCCAGGGAGGAGAGGGCTTGAAGTGGAATGATGCTCAGGGCTGCAACCAGAAAATCGGTGCCCAAAGAGGAGAAATAAATGCATTAATCCTTATGGTGGAGACAGTAGAATGGATCAAAGAAGTGAAGGTCAGGGAGGATCCTGTTTGGGATACAGCTTTATCACAGGGATCAGAAAGCCTTCTGGGGAAAATTCTTAGTCAATCTACGTAGAGGATCACCATGGAGCCTCACTTAAACCCTCAACACTGAGAGATATATTTATGCAGCATTAAACTTTAGAAGAACCTGATGAAATATTAGGAATAATCTCCTATATCACTGGTAAGTTGTCAATTGGTCTAACCCTTTTGGGAAGCAGTTTTAAAATATTTATTAAGAGCCAAGAAATAGTTTGTAACCTCTGAGTTAGCAATTCTCATTTTAGGGACTCTATTCTAACAAAGTGATTCAAATGATTGAAAACTTGTTGTGCAGATTGTCATCACAGTGCCATTGATCTTACCACAATATAGGAAAATGAAACACAAGGTATGCAAAACAACTGGTGCTGGCTATAGTCCAAACCCTCCCAACTTTCCTAGCACTCATCAACTGCTCAGCATCTACACACAGTCTTCTTTCATTCATTTACTTCCAAAAATGCTCCCTAACATAATGCCACTATCTTGCATTCATTATGCTAAAAAGACACTGACCCCCTTTCCAAAGGAGACAACCCAAAGTCTCATCCTTGCTTTCCATCAAGTTTCAAGTGCAGTATTTCTTGGTGATGGGCCTTCCTCTTGTTCATTTCTGGATGTGGCACCTCATAGTTAAAGAATAACACTAACAATCCCTGACAGTCCCTATATAAGATGAGAGTAAGATAATAGAATACCTGTAATAAGATTTTCATTTAGAAAGGGGAGGGGGAGAAAACATCCTTGGTGGTCCCCAAGTCATCTCATAGCTCATGTTTTGTTGGAGAGAAGAAGGAGGGGCTCCCCACTTTGATGTGGTAGTGATTTTCTCAGGTGACCTTCCTGTCACTCGTGGTTTCTGTTCTCGGGAAGATCGACTTTGTCCATTTTCTTCATAACCACATATGAGGAGAGCACCGGGAAGGAAGCCCCTTCTAGGAGTATAGCAGCACACTTCCTGGTAGTAGTGTAGGTGCGGGGTGGGATAAGCCCTCAGATATTTGCTGGTGAGACTGGAAGTTTCTCCAGAAAGACAACCCCTTTATCAACTTAGGAGGTTGGGGATCTCATTGCTTCTGGTCAATTCTATAGACTAATGACTAAAGCAGAGTTAACAAAAACCAAATTTCAGACTAGGTGGTTCTGTCTTTTAGCATCAGTCCTGTTGCTAAGTCCATTCCCCTGGCCCTGGGCTAATTGGTTTCCTTGGTTTCTTCTTTAGGGTAATTCAAAATAATAGCCTGGAATGGAGAGGCTCCACGGGGATAATTGTTTCCAGGTACTTGGGAGAGGCTAGGAGGATCACACTAAGTCTCCTTCTAGGTCCCAACTTTCACTGGCCCTATTTTCACCTCGGGTCAGATAATTGAGCTTTATCCACTTTGCACAGTTGTCTGAATCTGCCATCTTGAATTGTAGGCTGCAGGGCCTCTCTTAAGAAAAGCCGTGTTTCCTTCTTCTGCTTTCAGATGGGTCAGCTAACCAAAACTTGTCTCTTGTCTTACCGAACATTTTGAATGCCACAAAGAGAGACCAAACCAACATCTATATCTCAATTCTCTACAAAGCTGTATAAGACCCTAGCCATAGTAGGCATACACTTTACAAAAACGCAACCACTTCACTAGCTGCTCTAAAGCGATATAACTGGGTTTACCCATGTCCCAACTCAAGATAGAAGACTTGTCACTGCAATTCATCAAACCTTGCCTCAGCCAATTTCACATTGTGTACCCTTCCCTTGTCAGACCCCACTTTTAGGGATCAATGTCTGCATAGGACCCCTTCAGCTGTCTATGGCAGAAAAATCTAATTACCATGTTTTTGTGATAAGCTCAACTAAGTGGGTGCTAAATAATGCTGGATCGTGGTGGGGCAGTGGTGGTGGAAATTCTTCATACTTCATGTTTAGTCTTTCTGATGTCTGCCAGCAATTCTTATGCCCCAATAGTTGGGTAGTTTGAAAATATCAGTTCCCTTCTGCCAATGACCACCAGGAGAACACCTGGAGTGGAACAAGTTGAGTTTATTATTTAAAGTGTGATAAAGTTCTTCCAAGTAGGGAAAACTGAATGGTAAGGTGGGGAGGGGAACAGAAAACGATTATATTAGCAAGAAAGTAATTGAAGAATTAGACCTTGGGGTTCAAGATGGATAAAAAGTCAAGTCACAAAAAGAGAATTTCAAGGGTGAAGGAGGATAGTGGTCAACAGTGTCTAAGACTATGGGAATGACCAGACAGAAAAAGACTAAACTTTGTCAAGACTGATATCAATTGAGTGATGGGATTTGCTATGGTTTGAATATGTCACCCAAGTTCATGTACTGGGACCTTAATCTGCAGTGCAACGGCAGTGGGATATAGGGCCTAATAAGAAGTGATTGGGTCATGAGGACAGAGCCCTCATAAATGGATTAATGCCATTATCACAGGAGTGGTTTAGTTATCATGAGAGTGCGTTGTTTAAAAAGGAGCACACACCTCATGCTCTCTATGTCTCACATCCTCCCTTCAGCCTTCTGCCCTTCCACTATGGGATAACTGTCACCAGATGCCAGTGCCATGCTCATAGAGTTCCCAGCCTCTAAAACCATGAGCCAAAGGGCCAGCCCGGTGGCGCACTGGAGAGTGCGCCGCTTTGGAGCGTGGTGGCACTCCTGCCCAGGGTTCGGATCCCATGTGGAGACCGGTTCCCGCTCACTGGCTAAGCACGGTGTGGGCGCAACACCGAGGGTTGCGATCCTGTTGCTGGTCCCCGGTACGGGCGTGACACCAAGGGTTGCAATCCCATTACCGGTCAGTAAAAAAGACAAAAAAAAAAAAAAAGGAAAAAAATAAAACCATGAGCCAAATAAGATTCTATTGTCTATAAGTTACCCAATCTTTGGTATTCTGTTATAGCAACAGAAAACGGACTAAAGCAGAGATAGAAGCCAGATCCAGTAGGTGAGAAGTGGATGGCGTAGCAAAACGTGCAGGCAGCAAATATAAACAATTCTTTTCAGAAGCATGATTTTGAAAGAAGAAGAAAGGACAATCACTAGAGAGAAACAGAGTCAAAGGTGCTGACCAAAAACACAGGCAATAAAAGCAAAAATAAGCATGTGGGACTATATCAAATTTAAAAGTTTCTGCACAGCAAAGGAAACAATTCAACAAAATGAAAAGGCAACCTATGCAATAAAAGTTGTAACCTAAATAGCAAACAGAAATAGATTCTCCAAACATAATGAGTTTATTCGCGAGCGCACAATTCATTTGCAAATCCAGGATACATGGGCTATGAGGACCATAGTCATATCCAAAGAGGCTGAGGCCAGGGGTAGCTTTTAAGGATGAAAGGGAAAAGTACTATTTGTTTTGAAACAAAGAGAACATTGGTTACAGGGGCTTATCAAAAGAGATGATGCCAATGGAGATTGTGTCAGACAAGTGTTCTCGTGCATCTGGCTAACTATCCTTGAGACTAATGTAGTAAGCTGTAGTTTAAAAAGTTTTTGGCAAAAGTTTTTGTTACGGGCATATGCATGTAAAAGCCCTTCAGAGAGTCTTTGTAATAGTTCTTATCATAGGCATGTGTGGGTGAAGGCCTTCCCTTCTCAGCCTCCTGGCTTTATTTATTTATTTCATTAGATTTTGACACAAGTGACTCCATTTTGATTCTGACAACTTTCACAGAAAAAAATATTTACAAACTATATATCTGGTAAGGGATTAATATACAAAGATCTCCTACAACTCAATAGAAAAACAAAAACAAATAACTAGATGAAAAATGGGCAAAGGACCTGAGTAGACATTTTTCCAAAGAAGACATACAAATGGCCAACAAGTACATAAAAAGGTGCTCAACATCAGTAATTGTCTTGGCTTTAATGTCCCCCCAAAACTTAATCTCCACTGATTAGTTGAGGGTGGGAAATCCAATTATGGTAATTGAAAGGTGGGGCCTTGAAGAGGTGATTAGATTGCAGGACCATGCTGTAGAGAACACATTAAAAATGGTGGTCAGGGGTGTGGTTTGGAGGACTTTAAAAAGAGAGTAAATGAGGAAGTTATGCTCTGCTTTCTCTGCTCTGCCATTTCGAAATGTGATACCCTGGCATCACTGAAGTCACCACCAAAGAAAAGCTTCACCAGATGTGTTCCCTGGACTTTGGACTTCCAGCCTCTGAAAATGTAAGCAATAAATTTCATTTTCTTATAAATTACCCAGTTCCCTGTTTTTGTTGTAAGCAACAGAAACGGACTAATACAGTAATCGTCAGGGAAATGCAAATCAAAACCACAATGAGATATCACCTCACACTTGTTAGGGTGGCTATTATCAAAAAGTCAAAAACATAGCAAGTGTTACTGAGGATGTGGAGAAAAGGGAACCCTTGTACACTGTTGGTGGAAATGTAAATTGATATAGCCTTTAAGGAAAACAGCATGGAGCTTCTTCCAAAAAATTAAAAATTGAATTATCTTACTACAGGACAGTTCTCCAGGTGGCCTTGGACTCACCAAGGTCTCTCCCTTTCTTGATTTTAGATCTCCAGAGTAACTGTAGAACGTGCTGGGAATACAACACCCTGAGATAGGGAGAAACTACCTAAATCATCCCAGGCATTGTTCTGGCCCCTCCCAGGGAATGTAATATCTTGCGTTAGAGAGGAACTGCCCAGGACAGTCCAGGTTTTGTTCCTCTCTTCCCTAAAAGCAGGCTGTTCTTCAAAACTTCCCCCAGCAAGTCACATGGTTTCTGAAGTATATAACCTGGGGTGGACTTCCATTTGGGGTCCCTCAACTGTGGTGCAAATGAGGCTCACACAGTAGAGATTCCATCTGCCCTGGGAAGCTTTCTTGAACCTTGCGGGAACAGCTCACAATAAATCTGAGACTTCTTCTGTCCTTTGTTGCCTCTTTGTAAGTAATAAACCCACTTTGCATAACTTGTGTGTGATGTGTTCTGTTTTGCTGGACTCAGACAAACAGGTTACCACTGCATGGTGGACTTAAACAATAGCCCAGGATGCAGTGGGCATAAGTACATGGACTTCTGTTTCTGGTGGTTGTCATAGTGATAATCTCTGCCATTCTAGAGACTGGTAATTAGTGAAACTGCTTCACACCTTTTGATCCAGCAATCCCACTTCTGGGTATATATCCAAAGACAATGAATTCGTTGTCTCAAAGAGATATCTGCACACCCATGTTCATTGTAGCATTACTCACATTAGTCAAGAAGTGAAAACAGCCTAAGTGCCCATTGAGTGATGAATGGATAAAGAAATGTGGTATACATATACAATGGAATATTATTCAGCCTTTAAAAAGGTGGAAATCTTGCCATTTGGAACAACATGCATGGGACTGGAGGACATTATGCTGAGTGAAATAAGCCAGACACAGAAAGACAAATACTGCACGATCTCACTTACATGTGGAATCTAAAAAAGCCAAACATAAAAACAGAGTAGAATGGTATTTACCAAGGCCTGGGAGAGTGGGGAAAATAGAGAGATGTTGGTCAAAGGGTACAAACTTTCAGTTATAAGATAAATAGCTTCTGCCGGCCCGGTGGCGCACTGGATAGTGCGCCGCTTGGGAAGCGCGGCGGCGCTCCCGCCCAAGGGTTCGGATCCCGGGGCAACACTGAGGGTTGCGATCCGTTGCCAGACACGGAAAAAGAGAAAAGACAAAAAAAAAAAAAAAAAAAGATAAATAGCTTCTGGAGATCTAATATACAGCTGGCTATAGTTAGTAATACTGTATTGTATACTTGGAAATTTGCTAAGAGAGTACATCTTAAGTGTTCTCACTGCACACACAAAAAAGGGGTAATAATGTGAGGTGACAAGTATGTTAATTAGCTTGACTGTGGTAATCATTTTACAGGTATACATATATCAAATCATCCCATTGTACACTTTAAATATATACAAATTTTATGTGTCAGGAAAGAAAGAAAAAAGAAACGTATTCAGGGGTGCTTGTTTTTTTTTTAATGTGAAAATCTTGAGTTTGTTTAAATGCTGATGAAAAACATTAAAAAGTGAAGAAGAGGTTGACAATAGAGGGAAGTGGGTGGGAGGAGAATGAAGGAAGGAATTCATTCAGTCAGTCAAAAATGTTTAAGGAAGGACCACCATATTCCTCACACTACATAGGTCCCGCAAATGCAGTGATAATCAAAACCAAGAGTTACAGATGGAGAAACTGGGCTCAGAAGGAGTGACTCCTCTTCCTCTCACAGGAAGGCAAGGATGGGTGCTGATGTGGGTGGGATGTCCATTTTCTCTAGCGAATGGGAAGCAAAGTTGTTTTACTATGACTAAGAATAGTGGAGAAGGTTTCAAATAGTTCTTGTGAAACATGAGAGAGTGTGATGATTAATTTTATACACTTTAAAATTTGTCTCAGCTCTTCCCTGGGTCTCCAGCCTGGCCTGCCCTGCAGAATTCAGACTTGCCAGTCCTCACAATCACATAAGCCAAATCCTTAAAATCTTTCTCCTACCCTTCCCCTGTCTCTCTCTCTCTCTCTCTCTCTCTCTCTCTCTCTCTCACACACACACACACACACACACACACACACACACACACACACACACTCTATTTGTTCTGTTTCTCTGGAGGACCATGGACAGCATAACAGACTGAGTTGTGGTTAGAGACTATGAACTTGTAGTAGCTGACACCAATCCACGTGGTGGCAGGATTTCCTTTCAGAACTCAGCAGCCCTGGAGTAAAAAGGAAGAAAGAAGGCAGGTGCAGTTGGATTGATCCAGGGTTGGAGCTTTTCGAGGAAGTGGAATGGAAGCATAAGGGAGATAGGGAGTTATTGGATGATGTACCACAAGTCTAGTCTGGATCATGAAGGAATTGAAAATGGAAGAGTGTTAATTGGCTAGGACAACACAGAAGGGTCAGGGAACTGAAGCCTAATGAGGTTAAAAATCCAAACCAAAACAGCACCAACAAATGGGTATGCTATGGGTTGAATTGTACCTCCCCCCTCCCCCCAAAAAAGATATGGGCTTAAATTCCTAATTCCCAGTACCTCAGAATGTGGGCTTGTTTGGTAAAAGGTCCTTTTCAGAGGTAATCCAGTTTAAACAACTTCATTAGTATGGGCTCTAATCCAATATGACTTTATATATCCCTATAAAAAGGAGAACTTTGGACAGAGACAAAAGAAAGTTGATGTGAAGACACACAGGGAGAATGCCATGTGAAAACAGAGGACTGGAGTGATGCATCTATGAGCGAAGGAATGTCAAAAATGGCTAGCAAACGACCAGGAGCTAGGACAAAGGCAAGGAAAGATCCCCCCAGAGGTTTCAAAGGGAGCATGGTCCTGCTGACATTTTAATTTTAGATTTCTAGCCTCAAGAATTGTGTGACAATAAATTTCTGTTATTTTAAACCACCCTGTTTCTGGTACTTTGTTCGGTAGCCCTAGCAAATGAATCCAAGTTATATGGAAAGTAAGGGAATCAAAGAGCCTGAGGGAAAGAGTGAATTACAGAGTAGATTCTAATTGAGTCCAGACCCCTGAAGCAGTTCCCCTGGAGTTTCTGAAAAACCCGGATTTGTAGAGGTGATGCTAATTAACCTGGGTACTTCATTGTAGCACCCAGACCCTTTCCTATCTCACATCAAGTCTTGCCAGTGGTTCTAGAACACCCCAGAGCAAACCAGGAGTTCAGAATGTAGGACCTCCCCAAAGTAATCATTTTGAGATGAAATGAGCACTGTACTGCTTTCATCAAACATCGCTGTAAGGCCACTTTGTGTGAAAACATAATGGCAAACAGACTTGTGGTTCACCATAGGGTAACTTCCTTTGGCCGTCACCAGGTAACAAATCAGAATGGATCCATCTGTAGCCAATTACATGCTTTCCAGAAAAAGACACTTCCTTTAGGCAGCAAACCAAAACGTCCCATATAATACCATACCCATAGCAGAAGTCCTTTACTTTGCTAAAAACACTTTCACCTTTTGGGATCTCTTCAAACCAAAGGGCAAAACCTCATGCCATGCATTGGGTTATAAGTGTAGTTAAGACATTCGTAATTGTATGAGAAGTGTCTGATTTTGTTTTATAAAGCTAGAGTGACAGGAGACCCATTTCACTGACCAAATTTCAATTGAAATAGAATATGTGAACTAAAACCCACCTTATATCAGTCTTTCTAAATTGATGTATTAAAGAAAATTATTACTTCAAGTTTCCTCATAATCAATAACATCTGTCTATTAGACATCAACTTCAAAGATAAATAGGACACAGTTCTTGCCCCCAGTGGTATGTGCTACAATCTACTTGGGAAGGCAGTATACATATTCATAAAAACATAATGATGCAAGGTAGCATAGGGATTATTTTATTCAATCCTCACAATAATCCTAGGAGGGAGGTACATTTTTATTGCTGCTTTACAGATGAGGAAACCAAGACATAGAAAGGTTAAGTAAATTGCTTAAGACAACATCACTTTCAAGCAGTACAGCCAGTATTTAAGTTCAGGTAGCCTGGTTCCAGAGGTGACAATCTTGAGACTACAACATAGTAAAAATGAACGACTCAGAGAACAGCTGCCTCCCAGGTGTTCTAAATCTTGAGCTATGACCAGAAGAGCAATAGTTCCGAGAGAAAAGCCTTTTGAACAAAATTTCACATTCAGATCCATAGTAGCTATGTAATATGGATACCTTTTCCAAGGTGCACTAGGTTCTTATAGAAGGCCAGCCAGTACCAGTCAATTATTATGAAATCCCCAGACATAGGTCAGCATGATGAAGGTTCTAGTTCATCTACACCACAGTGGAGACTCTCCTCCTCTCTGGCTTCTTATCTCAACTATCTCCATCATCATCCTCTGACTCCCCTGTGATGGTCTTCCATCTGGCCATTCGAGAAAATATTACAACTAATAAGGGATGTACAACCTTGTATTTGCTGTCGAATAACAATAGCTGTTATGTATTTGGCACTCTCCTATATCAGCCTCTTTGTATCTATTATATCAATCCTTATCAAAAGCCTGTGGAATCAGTATTATTCTTACTTCCATTCAAGATCTGAGGAAACTGAGGAGTAGAGAGCTTAAAGTACCCAAGATTACATAGCTAGCGAGTGGTAGCTGGCACTTGAACCAGGTCTGACTTACTGCAGAGCCTATGCTCTTAAACACCACACTACAATGAGTTCCATATAATATCAAAGGAGAAAATTAAATCTACATGTCAATTGACTGTATTGTTTTATATTTCTAACATGTTTACATGTTCATTCTAGATACATATATTTAGTTTATTTTGACTAGGACTCACTGTCACTAATTTATGCAGAGAAACTAGAATTCCTCTCTTTCTATATTGTATGGCAAACTTTTCTAATTTGGGCTATTTCAATTCACCCCTTCCTATTTAGGGGTGTCTATGTGTATGTGCATGCATGTGTACACATCTGTGTGTGTGTGCATGACTGTGTACATGTGCAGGTATGTGTGTGTATTAAGCAACCTTTTAGCTCAGGATATCTATCAAATAAAAGACCCTACCTGTAACAGCCTTCCTGTCAGAAAACTGTTAAATACACACACACACACACACACACACACACACAACTTATATCAAGTCAGCAGAACCACTCCTACATTAATGCCAATTGGGGAGGTGACTTTGGGAGCCCCACCATGTAGCAACTCATGGAAAGGGAGTGCAGAGGTTGGGATAGGGAAGAAGTCCCTGGTATCAAAAAATAAAAATTTTGTATGGCTCATAAAGTGAAACTGCAAAGTGGTGAGACCAGCTACCCTGGCAGCCATGCTTAATCATCCTGATCTATGACTATTTTCCCCTTAAGGCTATCTTGACGTACATTTTAACTTGATTTCATCTGGATTTGAAAAATGAATGGTAATAGTCAGAGAAGTTATTCTGAGATGATTTTCTCAGCTCTTGTGGATGATTATTTAAAGTTTTTCTACCACCATCTACTCTTCTGCAGTTCCACCACCTCAAACATAGCCCAGGCCCCCATTTTCTCCTGCCTGAATGATCACTAGTTGGCCTGGATAATGCACATGGGAAGAACTCAGGAATTGATTCTTAGTTCATCACTCTGCCTTTTCACCAGCTAAGCCACTTTAACAGATTCATTTTGACCAAGGAATGCTGTATTAGTTATGCTGTGGTAACAAACAATGCCAAAAATCTGTGTCTGACTACAACAAAATTTAATTTCTTGCTCTCACAAAATCCATTGCAGGTACAGATGACACTGGGGCAACTTTCCTCCATATGGTGACTCAGCAATACCTGCTGCTTTGATTTTGTGGCACCTGAATGTGCATACATTATCCCACAGTCACTATGGGAGGGGGAAGAGAGAGAGGAGAGTCTCACTCTGGCAATTAAATACTCATTAAATTAAATAAAAATAAGATTAAATTAAATTAAAATTAAATACTTCATCTCACAATTCATTGGCCAGAACAGGGCACGTGGCTCATCCCAATAGCAAAGGAGAATGAAGAAGTGGAACCTTCCAATGTGCTCAGAAGGAGAAGTGAACCAACTAAACTAACACCAGCAAGGTGAGTGCTAGATTTTACTTAAACACATTTATTTATGCTATGGACCGAATGTTTGTGTCCCCAAAATTCACATGTTGAAACCTAATTACTAAGGTGATAGTATTAGAAGGTCTTTGGGAGGTGATTAGGTCATGAGGGCTCTGCCTTTGTGAATGGCAGTAGTGCCCTTGTAAAGAGGCCCCAGACAGCTGCCTTGCCCCTTCCAACATGTGAAGACATACAGAATGCACCAGCTATGAAGAACGGGCCCTTACCAGACACAATCTGCTGGCTAATCTTGGAACCCCCCCAGCCTTCAGAACCGTGAGCAATAAATTTCTATTATTTATAAATTACCCAGTCTAGAGTATTTTGTTATGGCAAGCCAAACAAACTAAGACAATTTATGATCATTGAATGTGAAGTTTTTCTGTTGACTATTGCGTTTAGAGAGACAACTACTCAAATGTTTGGGCTTAGATGGTTTTGTTATGGTTGTTGTTTTTCCTGCTTGGAAACTATGCCATCATCTGTTCTTAGGTTTGAGCCAACAATACTAAGTCATCTGGCAAAAGGATTACATTCCTTGAGCCACTATATTAGTGACGGTATTGTCACCATTTGGAAAATGTGGTTTGTATATGGTGTAAATGAAACAAGACAAACAGTCAAGAACAGATCCACTATACTCCATAATGTTTGTTGTCTGATGAAGATTTTCTTTATCTGTGTCCTTTGATGGGATATTCAGCTATTTCCTTGAATCAGGTTAGTGTGCAACCTAAGTCACACCTATTGTTCATTTCTATCCATATTTCCTATATGCAAACTTTATGAGGTTATATACCAGATATATGTCTTGGTATGTGTTCTCAGAGTGGGTATTTAACATGCCAAGCCCTAAGAAATGGCCCTGAGAACTTTTTGAGGAAATTTGCAGGTTATTGGAAAACTGATAGAGTTATTAGTTTTCTAATTCACCCCAAATATGGATGCTTAATGTATATTGATTATTGGGACAATATGATATCCTTTTTTGCCGATCGTATTAAGAAAGTTTTAAAAGTTTGATAATATTAAAGAGGATATGGACAAGCCAGCACACTCTGTCCGAAAGTATGAATTAGTATAACACTTTTGAAGGGCAAATTGGTAGTATCTAAAAGAAAACTTTTCACGCCCCATGATCCAACATTTACAGTGCTAGAGATTTTTCCTATAGAAACATCCCCACAAATGTACAAAGATTTACATATATTTATTTATTTATTTATTTAGTCCTTCTTTTTTGAGACTGGCCACACTGCGTTCAGCCAGTGAGCGCTGTGAGTGCACCAGTCATCCCTATATAGGATCCGAACCCACAGCGGAAGCGCTGCTGCGCTCCCAGCACCGCACTCTCCCGAGTGCGCCACGGGCTCGGCCCTACATATATTTATTGCAACGTTGTTAGTAATAAAAAAATTAAAAAGAACCCAAATATTTATCCATAGAGGAAATGAGAAAAATATACAAAGGTGCATTATTTTTTAATAATTAGGTGGATCTACATGTACTGATATGGAAAGACAGTTCATGGTCACTGAAGAAAACAAATTAAAAAACAGCATGAACCGATTGTAAAAAAAATTTCTGTCTTAATAAATGCTATTATACACACAAGAAAAAGATGTTTGGAAGAATAGATATCAACTTAACAGCATTCATCTCTGTAGGGCTGGAATTATAAGACACTTTCACTTTCTATACTATTTGTATAACTCTGTAATGTTAGAAAATTTTGGAATTAGGGAATGACATTAAATTAGGTGGAAGAAAAAGTAAAATCTTCTTCCAAAAAAAAACAAATAATAAAATTCTTTGAATAAAATCTCACTTCTGAGAATGTCCTGGTCTACTCTATAGCTCAAGGAATAGATTTGACAGCTCTTAACTTGACCAGCCAAGTGTAACAGAATGGAGCTTAGCAAAAGGCATGGAGCAATTAAAGCTGTGGGATAATTACCAGCCGTCAGAGCTTCTGATAGAATCCAGTCCTTTGCACTGTCGTCTTTGATCTGCTCTTGGGCCCTAATCTAAGTGCTCAGCACTTCTGGGATGAGAGCACAATTCTGATCAGACAGCTCGCTTTAAAACCGTCCGTGGCTACCAGTTGCCTACAGAATAAATCAAAATCATTCAGCATGGCACTCTAAGCCCTGTGCTATTTCCCAACCCAAAGGGCTTGTACAACATAATGTTTAAGAGTTCAAACTTTAGATATTCAGCCAGATCTAGGATTGAATTCTCAACTTAATCCATCCGTATTTTAAAAATACTAAACTATTTGTCCTTCAAAAGCAAATTCACCTGTCCTTTCTCCACATCCCTATTTTCCCAAATTCCTGTGAGAAATCATTAAACTGTTGTTTCCCTAAACTTTCACATGGCTGTGACTATATTGCTGTCATGGCACTTACACTTTCTAAGTAGTTCGATTTTTTTATGGCCTTCCTACTAAAATGTCAGCCTCATGAAGGTAGAACACGCCTCCCCCCCCGCCCACACACACACATACACACTGGTACACACAGAACCCAACATATTGCTTGCACATGCCAGACTGATAGTAAATAAATGTGGAATTGGTAAATGATAATCGATAAATGAAATAAATGAATTAATTAATTTCCCTTTTAACAACAGCACCGCCAGTTTACACAAACTGCCAGCAAGTGGCAGTAGTCTCCTTTGGCTCTTCTACCATTCTGCATGCTGCTGCTTATTATAGCCTAAAATCATTCTACAAGTAGAGCAATTCCCAGTTTAATATAGTTGGGCAGAATTTCTACCTCCTCACAGTTTGACCTACTCCGGGTCCAACCAGGAAAGTAAGTCTACTCTCTGGAGTCCTTGGGGATCCAAATCTGCTCTTTGATATTTCTGCTGACTCACTCATAGTGACTTGCTTGTGTGTCTGACAACTTATTGTGTACTGATATTTATTTGGCTTACCTTAATTTGTAGGACTTTGCAGGGGCCAGGGGCAAGGGTGAAAAAAAAAAGTTTGACAGAGTTAAAAGTGGTGAAATCAGAGTCAGGTAACCTGGGCTTTTAGGCCCAGATCTGTCCCTAACTAGATATGTGTCTTTCAAGCCAGTTCTTTACTTTCTGGATCTGTTTCTTTGTCTGCAAAATGAAGGAATAGGATGGGATGCTTTCCACAGTGTGACATTTTATGATCTTCATACTCTGCAAACTCAAGAAAACTAGAGCTATGAGATCCTTGGTTCACTGCCACCATCATTTTTCATCTCTTCTAGAATGTGCTTATGATAACAACACAGACAGAGGTATTTCCTTAGAAATTCTCTCCAAATGCTCTTTCCTTGTTTGGATGTAATGGGAGACACCAGCCCAACTCTCTCTGAGTAGTGTTAACTCTCATGAGGAAACTGGGTATTGATCCTTAGAAGTGACGGAAAGAGGAGGATGAGGGGAGGAAAATCAGTTCAAGAACCATGGGATCAGCAAAAGCATGAAGTCTGGGAATCATATAATAGTGGAAAGAAACCCTGTTGTATTTATTTTGAAACCTTTGCTTTTCTTCTGCATGAATGTATTTAAAAAGTTATTTTGTGAGAGGTATGGGTCTAGTTTCATTTTTCTGCATACAGATTGTCAGTTTTCCCAGCATCCTCTATTGAAGAGGAAGTCTTTTCCTCATTGGTGACTTTGTTGAAGATCAGTTGGCTCTAAGTATGTGGGTTGATTTCTGGGTTCTCTATTCTGGTTCATTTGTCTGAGTGTCTGTTTTTATGCCAACACCATGCTGTTTTTGTTACTATAGCTTTGTAATATAATTTGAAGTCAAGGAGTATTATGCCTCTGGCTGTTTGTGTTTGTTTTTGTTTTTGTTTTGTGTTGGTTTTTTTTGTTCAGGATTGCTTTGGGTATACGGGGTCTTTTTTCATGCCATACAAATGTTAGAATTGTTTTTACTATTTCTGTGAAAAATGTCATTGGTATTTTAATGGGGATTGCATTGAATCTGTAGATTGTTTTGGGTAGTATGGACATTTTCACAATGTTAATTCTTCTAATCCAAGAGCATGGAATGTCTTTTCATCTTTTTGTGTCCTCTTTAATTTCTTTCAGCAGTGATTTGTAGTTCTCATTGTAGAGATCTTTCATCTCCTTGGTTAAATTGATTCCTAAGTATTTCATTTTTTTGGTGACTATTATAAATGGGCTTGCTTTCTTGCTTTCTTTTTCTGTTAGTTATTGGAGTAGAAAACTCTACTGATTTTTGTGTGTTGATTTTATATCCTGCAACTTTACTGAAATTGTTTATCATCTCTAAGAGTTTTTAGGTAGAGTCTTTAGGTTTTTCTGTATATAGGATCATGTCATCTGCAAACAGGGACAGTTTGACTTGGTATTTTCCAATCTGGATGCCCTTTATTTCTTTCTCTTGCCTGATTGCTCTGGCTAGTACTTCCAATACTATGTTAAATAGGAGTGGTGAGAGTGGGCATCCTTGTCTTTTTCCTATTCTTCAGGGAAAAGCTTTCAGCTTTTCCATATTCAGGATGATATTGGCAGTGGGTTTGTCATATATGGCTTTTGTTGTGTTGACATACTTTCCTTCTATACTTAATTTGCTAAGAGTCTTTATCATGAAGGGGTGTTGAATTTTGTCAAATGTTTTTCTTCATCTATTGAGATAATCATATGGTTCTTGTCCTTGACTTTGCTGATGTGATGTATCACATTTATTGATTTGCATATCTTGAACCATCCTTGCATCTTTGGGATGAATCCCACTTGATCATGGTGTATAATTTTTTTTTGTAAAAAGAGTAGTTAGTTTTTTATAGTTGCTATGGTAATTCAGCTGTATAAATTTTTTAAAACAACAGTTCTAACTTCTCCAATAAAACACTGTCCTTATAACACTGTTGGGGAGTAGACATTTGAGGAGAGATGGCTCCCTGTCAAGGACAGGACAGCAGGAAGTCAGAAACTGGAGGAAAATGGCACAGCCCAAGTTTATAAGCTAGGGTAAATTCAAGTGGGCACACAGAGAAAAGAAATTCTTACTACCTAGGTCAGAATTTAAAGGCAAGAAGAGACAAAGGGCTGCCAAGTTACCTACAAAAAGATGTACATAGTTAGGGTTTTATGTATTTTTAACAGATGTAATAGATATCACATTTAAAATTTTGGTACTTAGAAAGATGTAATAAATGGATATATTCTTTTGATAAAGAGTTGAACATGAGTAGAAATCTAATTCCAGATGCAAGGAAACATTTTCACCTTGTCCCTATTATCTAGTGGCAGAGGATGCAAATTACAAGAACAACGACAAAATTTGGAATAAGGATCTCCTCTAAGAAGAAAACTAACGGGAAGAAAATATTCCCTAGTTATAAGAAACAACTGATTTAATTTTAGCTTAACCAATGATATTACTGCATCTAAAGAACAATATCTATAGAAGAAAGTGTGTGCTCACATGAGAGAAAGGGATTTTTGCCTGTGCATGTGCAGCACTGTCTAAAGGAGAGAAATGGAGCTATGATGCTAGTGAAATAATCCAGATTAAACCTCTATAGGCAACGTGATCCATGGTCTTTAATTGTAATGTATACACATAGAAAAAATGACTGGAAGAAAATATGTTTATGATGGAATTATAAACAATAAGCAATTTTTATTTTCTTCTGTATAGTCTCAATTCTCTATGGAACTTGTAGGACTTTTTTAACATGAAAGGTGAAATTGATGTCAATGCTTATTATGTTAATAGTGTAAAAGGCAGGTATGATTAAATTTCTTGACATCCTTGAAGCCCACCTTGCTGCCCACCCCTGAACATGTTCCCAAGGACAGGATATAATCACAAATATGCTCCACAAAAGAACCTACTCATTACTGAATTGCTAACTAATTACATATCCTGGTAAACTGGCTTCCACTGTGTGTGAAGTGAAAGGATCCTTTTTGCCCCTTGAGCTTAAACGAAATTAGGCTAGAGGTGGGCGTGCACAGGCATAAAGTATGCCTGCTTTTTTCTCTTTGGTCTACCCTGGTTTCCTCTTTGGGTAAGGTCAAGGGAGCCTGCTCATAAGCAGGAGACCACCCTGGACTGTCTGGTCATACCAGCCACATGAGATGCATGGGTTAAAGGAGAACACAGAGAGAGCTTGCATCACACTGAGGAGATGGGCCCCAGTCCTGTTCTAACTATAATCATTTTTCTCTTCCCAGGTAAAGCTCCAACCCCTAGTAAGGGAGGGAAGGGGAGAAACCTGGCCTTCCCGTAGAGCAGGGGCTCTCAAACTTTCGTGACAACTCTAGTACACACATACCATGCACTCACACCCACCTAAAATAAAACTTTCACAACAAATAAATTATCATCAGGGCCAGCTTCCTAGGCATGTTTCCTGTACAGAGCCCCATGATTAGAAAAGCCCTGCTCTTGGTTTAATGCTCTGCTGTTGCTCTCTAGAAATTCTTATTACTTTTCTTTGTGAATTCATGTTTTGTAAGTGAAGTCAGATGCAGCAGTAGAGCATGCATGTGAGCAGTGGAGATTCGGGCAATGTGTGTGTGCTGCTGTTTCTTGCTGCCCCATTTGCATGTGGTGTTTGTGATGCCCCAGAAGCACATAACTCCAGCGGACTTATGATGCTTGGGAGTTGGGTGAGATTCAAAGTGAGTACAAGTTAAGTGTGTTACATCTATGACTGAGTAACACAGGGGTAGAGTGGGGTAGTGGTGGTGGTGACAGACTAAAGAGGACACACTTTACTTTTGAACCAGGACTTGTTTCCAATGCAGAAAGAATGCAATGGAGTTCTAAGAAACATGAAGACCAGGGAACCCTATCATATCCTATCGTGCTACTTTCCTGTATTAGCCAACTAGTTAGTCTGAAAATGATGACATAGAAGGAAAGGAAAAGATAAACCAATCCCTTTCCCTTTTATCCTTCTTTATCCATCAGTAAACCAAAAACAGAGAATGCTGGTAGCATGCATGTGTATCAAGAAGTGAAATAAAAACAGCTGAATTAGTTTTGTGCAGTTTTTCCACTGTTCTGGTAAGAGCTACAAAATACAAGCTACAAAATATGAATTGTGTAACTTCGGTGATTCTGCATATAAGTTAAATGCTTTTACATTTGCATTTTAAACTGGCCTCGCAAAACATAAAGATGAATGGTAAAATTCATGTTAATAATTTAAAATTTTGTATTTTTAACTTAGGGTGATAATAAATTGCAAATAATTTAAAAAACCATGACAAGTTGAGAGAGAGACTACAGTAAAAAAGAAAAGTTTTATGTTTTGAGTAACTTTAACAACATTTTTTCCCTGCTTTTGGATCAAGGAGCCCCGTATTTCCATTTTGCACTGAACCCCACAAATTATGTAGCTGGTTCTGCTTATAATGTGTGAGATCCCTGATACATTCTACTCTGATCTTCTCTGTTTGTTTTTAAATGTTGCTCATGATCCATTAATTTGATTTCATGACCCCTAATGAGTTGTGACAGGCAGTTGGCATAACACTGCCCTAGAGGTTAGAGTGCATGGTTTACATTCCCCCAAACATTGTTCTCCTCATCTAAACCAAAGGGCTTAACAGCCATGCCTGGGGTCAATCAGAGGTGGTGTTGTTTCCCCTTGAGGGAGATAATCAGAGGTATCAGAAAAGTCCTGCCAGCACCTTCTCAAGGCTGCTTGACTAATTATTGCCATGGCTTCTAGAACCAATGAGATGGGTAATTTGGTCCCTCAAGGCCTTATACAAATGTCTCTTTGATCTTACCTCAGAAGTCTCTGTAATCCATCAAAGCAATACTTCAATTAAGTTTATCCCAGGGCTATCATAGATACTAGGTCAAGAAATTACCCCCTATTCTATTTCACATCTAAAATTATTCTCAACTCAGTTATCCCAAAGGGTCACCAGACAGATTATACAATGTGTGCCAAATGTTAACATCCACAGATAAAACTACGTTTCTTACAAAATTAATACTGTAGTAGATCGGGGCATGAGCTTAGGAGTAAATTAGATTAGATACTAATCCTAGCTCTGCCCCTCTCTTGACCATGTAACTTAACGTTTCTTAGTATTGTTGTCCTCATCTGTAAAACTGGGACTATTAATACCTACCTCAGAGTGCTGCACTGAGGATTAACGTTTGCAAAGTGCCTAACAACACTTAGTAAATGACAGCTGCTATTGTTGTTGTTGTCATTTCCAACAGACATATTTAAGTAAAATTATCTACAAAAAAAATCTTCCTTATACAACTCTGTTCCTGTATTGTTCAGCCCATCCAAAAGGGTCTTTCTTGAGTGCCTGGATCAGTGATTTTTGACTGGAAACAACTTTGCCCACTAGGCAATATTTGACAATGTCTGGAGATATTTTTGGTTGTCACAACTGGGAGGAGGGGTGCTACTAGCATCTGGGGGGTCAAAGCCGGAGATGCTGCTAAACATTGTGCAATTCACAGTACCCCCCCCCAACCCCTCAAAAAACACACATGACAAAGAATTATACAGTTTGAAATGTCAGTAGAGTCAAGGTTAGGAAACCCTGCCGTGGTTGAAGCCTGGCCCAGCATCTATTGAAAAATACATAGCTCCTTCAGCACTGCCAAAATTGGATTACTCCAACTCCAAGACTCCTATCTTCCAAAGTTCCCAGAGCTATCAGAATATATGGCATGGCCAGATTAAATTTTGATCCATTCATATCACAGAATACAATGCAGCCATGAAAGAATGTGATATAGCATTAGCATAATAGCTAACATTTATTCAACATACATGTACTTCATATTCAAGAACTCGTTTAATTCTTACAGTATTATGAGGTAGGTCCTATTATTATCACCTCCCCCCCACAATTTTACAGATAAGAAAACCGGAGGTCAAAGAGGTAAAGTGAAATGCAAGTAATTGAGGTTAGTTTCTTGAAACTTGAGAGTTTATTTTTGTTAAACAAAGATAAATAATTGTGATATGGTATAGTTCAATTGGGAGATACAGATTTTAGTGATTTAAAATAACTTTAAAGGCCTATATTTCTCCAGTTGTGATTTACTTGCTATAAGATTCTTATTTTGGGTAGAGAGAAATTCTTCTTATTGAATTTCTCATTATTTTGATATTTTTATATATTCACTGGGGAGCCATGAGTGCAGGCACCAGGGAAAATAATTAGGATATTAAATCATTTGAACTAAACATTTAAATACTTGTCCTCATACTATAATGCAGTGGTTCTCAAAGTATGTTCTGTGGATCCCTAAGACTTCCTGAGATGCTTTCCACAGGTCCACAAGGTCAAAACTAATATAATAACATCCAAATATTATTTGTCTTTTTCATGGTGTTGAAGTTTGCACTGATGGTGCAAAAGCAATGGCGAGTAAAACTGCTAGCCCCTTAGAACAAATCAAGTCAGTGGAACTAGTAGAACTAGTATTCATTGTATTCTTCAATGCCACACACTGAGTAATGCAATTTAATTTAAGAATGCCTTTAGTGAAAGAACAAAAATTATTAACTTTACTAAATCTCAATCTGTTATATTCTGTAGTTATGAAATAGGAAGTACACATAAATTCCTTCTGCTTCATATTAATGATGAAGTATGATGGTCATTTCAATGGAAAGTACTCAAGCAATTGTTTGAGTTGAAAGCTGAATACAAAAAGTTCATGGATACTGTTTTACATTCCACATTGCAAGTAACCTTTAAGAAGCTACCAACCCAATATCTTTACTGTGAATTCTATCACTCATTTAAAAGTTAATAATGCTAATGCTACACTAACTCTTACAAAAAAATTGAAGACAATGGAATGCTTCCCAATTTATTCTTGGAGGCTTACGTTTCCCTAACCCCAAAACTATAAAAATACATTACAGGAAAAGAAGAAGTCTCTGATTACAGACTGATATCCTTCCTGAACTTATATGCAAACATTTCTTAACAAAATCTCAGAAAATCGGGCCGACAGTGTGGCTCACTCGGGAGAGTGTGGCGCTGGGAGTGCAGCAGCGCTGGGAGCACCGAGGCCACAGGTTTGGATCCTATATAGGGATGGCCGGTGTGCTCACTGGCTGAGCGCAGTGCGGGCGACACCACGCCAAGGGTTAAGATCCCCTTACTGGTCACAAAAAAGAAAAAAAAAAAAATCTCAGAAAATCTAATTCAATAATATATATTTAAATAGCTAATACATTGATATCAAGTACTGTTTATTCCAGGGATCCCAGCTTGGTTAAACACTCAAAAATTAATTTAATTTGCCATATTAATAGATTAAAAATTTAAAAACATATAATCTTTCAGTAGATGCAAAAAAGCACTTGAAAAATTCAACGTTCATTCCTGATAAAAACTCTCAGCCAACTATGAATAAAAAAGAACTTCTTGAACCAAGAGAAATGAAAGCTTATGTCCACACAAAGACATGCCCACAAATGTCCACAGCAAGTTTGTTTGTAATATCCTCAAACTGTTAACCACTGAAATGTTCACCAACAGGTGACTCGATAAACAAATTGTTATATATCCCTAAGATTAAATACTGCCTATCAATAAAAAGAAATTATTAATACATCCAAAAGCATAGATGAATCTCAAAATAATTATGCTGAGTAAAAGAAGACAAACAAAAAAGAGTTTACATATTATTAAATTTCTAAAAATTCAAGAAAATGCAAATAAATCTATAGTGATAGAATGTATATCAGTGATTGTCTGGACAAGAGGGTAACTGGGAGGGGCAGGAGGGAGTGATTATAAAGGGGCATGAGGAAACTTTGGAGGATGATGGAGATATTCATTATCTTGATCATGTCAATGATTTCATGGATATAGTGGTTTTTAAAATGTCCACAAATTCTTTGACATGCCTCACTTCAAGAGATGTAGCTTAGCTTTCCTCCTATCGAGTACTGGTTGTTATTAGTGATTCACTTCTAATGAATGGGATGTGGTGGAAATGATGGTGTGTCACTTCCAAGACTAAGTCCTGATCAGTGTTACAGTTCTTTAGTGTACTCTCTCTTGGATTACTCACTCTGGGGCAATCCAGCTGCCATAGCATGAGGACATTCAAACAGCCCTGTGGAAAGACCCATGTGACAAGGAACTGAGGCTTCCTCCCAATGGGCATCAAGGAACTAAGGCTTTCTGCCCATAGCCATGCAGGAGAGCCATCTTGAAAGCTAATCCTCCATCCCCAGTCATGCCTGCAGGTGTAGCCCTAGCTGAGATCTTGACTGCAACTTCATAGAGACCATGAGCCAGAACCACCCACCCAACTAAGCCATTCCTGGATTAATGGCCCACAGAAACTGTGACATAATAAACATTTATTGTTTTAAGCCAGTAACTTTGGGGTAACTTATTATAAAGCAACTATATACATTTATATTTACATATTGCATATACAAGAGTACTTGAAAAAGTTCATGAAAAGGATCGGATCCAATCAAGATGGCAGAATAGATGGTTCCCAGCGTCACTCTCTCCCACAAATCAACCAATTTACAACTATAAAAATGTAACATCAGCCAAGCCAGGGCCGCTGGAGCTCAGTGGAAGAGGAGGAGAGACCTGTGGAGTTGATGAAGGCAGGAGAAACCACGATGAGAGAAAGAAAAAGCTGCTCTGAGCATTTCGGGCCGCGGCTGCTTTAATGCTGGAGCTGATGAGCACATGGAGCAGGAGCTGGCAGCAGCCACAGCTGTGCTCTTCAGATGGAGATACTTGGAGGTGGCAGGAGAGAAGAGGGCCTTGGCTGCCTCCAGGACAGCAAGACCACTAATAGGGCTCCCGTGGACCCACGCAGGAGCGAGGAGCCAGAACAGCTGAAAATGGGAGCCATTCAGAGGCCAGTGAGTCATTGCAAGGGACTGGCACAGGGCCCATCCCACAGGAAGTGTTTGCAGCATGGACGGTGGGGGAGAAGGGGCCACCAGGGGAACACTGGGGCACAGCAAGGACAGCCGACCTGCACATCAATCAGCACAGGACCACTCAGAGGAGAATGATCGGGAATGCAGAATTGCATGGGGTGCAGTTTGATGAAAAAACTCAGGCCCAGATCAGAGTTTCTACACAACAGAGATCCACTGGGTCTCTGGAGAGCCAGAAGTACCTATAAGATCAACCATTAACCCTGAGCTGCACAAAAAGCCTTCCCCAGGGAAACAGCAGCAAAGTAACAATTTAAACAACCACACAGCTCAAGTACTGGTTCCCACAGGAAGTTCCCAGTGTTAGAAGCAAGCAAAGGACAAAAAATTAGTTCTGGGCCAGGCACACCACCAGCACCTTGGGGCCTGCCTGGGAAGTGGAGGCTTGGATCTGGGGACTGGACCCCACTCCCACTTCCAGGCAAACTGCACCAGTGCCTCAGGGCCAGCCTGGGGACCTGAAGCATGGAGAAGGGGACTGGACTCCCCCTCCCACAACCAGGCACACCGAACCAGTGCCTTGGGGCTCATCCAGAGATCCGGGGTATGGAGTTGGGGACCAGACCACTCTCCCACAACCAGGCACAACATACCAGCACTTCAGAGCCCACCCAGGGACCCAGGGCATAGAGAAGGGGACCAGACCTCTCTCTAACAACCAGGCACACTGCACCAGTGCCTCAGGCCCTGCCCGGGAACCAGAGGCTTGGAGAGGGGGACTGGACCTCTCTCCCACAACCAGGCACACCAAGCCAGTGCCTCAGGGCCTGCCCATGGTCCCAGGGCATGGAGAAGGGGAACGGACCACCCTCCCACAACTAGGCACACCATGCCAGCACCTCAGAGCCCACCCAGGGACCCGAGGTATGGAGCCAGGAAACAGACCATCCCCCACAACAAGGCACACCATGCCAGTACCTCGGTGCCCACCCAGGGACCCAAGGCGTGCAGAAGGGAACTGGACCCTCCTCCCACACCAGGCACAAAACGCCAGCACCTCGGGGCCCACCTGGGTACCCGAGGCATGGATAAGGGGATCGGACCCTCCTCCCACAACCAGGCACACTGTGCCAGTACCTCGGGGCCTGCCCAGGGACCCAGGACATGGAGAAGGGGACTGGACCCCTCTCCCACAACCAGGAACATGGCGCCAGTGCCTTGGGGCCTGCCCAGGGACCAGAGGCATGGGGAAGGGGACCAAACACATCCCACAACCAGGCACACCACCAGTGCCAAGAAGCATGCCGAAAACAGCACCTCCACATGGGTGGCCCACCACAGCCACCACAATAACCATGGCTGCTGCAAAAGCGGCTAGACGCCACAGCCACCATGCAGATGGACCGCCAGCCACTGGAGTGCATTCACACAAGAAGAGTCACCAGCAGAGACAAAGAAAAGAAGAGGATGTCTTTTCCCACAAAACCCATTTCAGAGTGAGAAAAGAAGCATCTGCTCTGTGATAATATTAGGGGACCTGATCACATCTCTCAGCTTTGGACAGATCATCTAGGCAACAAGTTAACAGAGTAACCATTATTCTTTCAGAAGGAGAGAAGAAATCTAGGGTGATTAGAGGGGGAAGGGGGAGGAAATGGGGAAAGGGGAGAAGTTGGACAAGGGGCATAAAGAATAATTATGATTTGTAACTATATATATGCTAGTAATACTGATTTAATCAACATATCTCAATGTTCAACCCCAAAAATATGTATAATTGATTTTGATTCAATAAATAAATTTTAAAAAATTTCATGAAAAGGGGCCGGCCCGGTGGCGCACTGCTACAGTGCGCCGCTTGGGAAGTGCGGCGGCGCTCCCGCCGAGGGTTCGGATCCCACATACAGACCGGTTCCCGGTCACTGGCTGAGCGAGGTGCAGGGAGCAACACTGAGGGTTGCGATCCCGTTGCCGGTCATGAAAAAAGACAAAAAAAAAAAAAAAATTTCATGAAAAGACTTGTGTTATCTGTTAATGCTATTTTTTCATGAGCTTTTTGACATACCCTCATATGTGTATAAATGTCCAAAGGTATCACAAAGTGCTCTTTAAATATATGCAGCTTATTGTATATCATTTATACTTCAATGAGGTCGTAAGAAGAAGAAAAAGAAACTTGAGTTTTGGTGTCATATCAAAGAAGAATATCCACTATTATCTGCAAAAGTTATTAAAATTCTCCTATTTTTTCCAGCTACATATCTATGTGTGTCCTGGTTCCCTTTAACATACTGCAACCAAAATAACATATGGCAACTGATTGAACACAGAAATAGATATAAGAATCAAGCATTATTTTATTATACCAGACATTAAAAAGATTTGAAAAATTTAAAACAATGCCACTTTTCTCATTTTTTTTTTCATTTTGGAAAATGTGTGTTTTTAAGTTAATTTAGCCAGTTTTGAAAAATACCTAAATTCAATACTAAATTAAAATTGCCAATGGGACACAGCCTTCTTCACTTACCTGGATTACTATCACATCTGTGAATCATCATTCTGAAAGGAAATGCATTCTAAATAAGAATCGAGCTGACTTTTATCATCTGTTTTCTAGAGATAGACACAACTAGAGTGAGAATATGAGGACTTCTGCAAAATGTGTAACAGAATCGTTTTGTATAAAAACAGAAAAGAGTTACCATAAAAAGGTTAAACATTTTTAAGGAAGGAAATTGATGATTAGAAGGGTAAATATGTAAGAATGGGTAAAGATTTGAAGTAGAAAATGATGAGATGTGGCTAAAAAGTGAAAAATAAATCGAAGCTGTATCTTAGCCTATAAATGAAAAGAGTCAGACTGAAAGTTAACCAATGAGAAACTATTCAAAAGTCCATTAACAGGAAGACAGATGAACAAATTGTGGTGTACTCCTACAATGGAATATTATTCAGTAATAGAAAATAATAGATTTTTTATATAGACAACATTGGATCTATCTCAACAACATTATGGTGAGTGCAAAAAGCCAGACACAAAAGAATACTGTATACACAATAGGATTCCATTTATATAAAGCTCAAGAAAATTAAAAAATAGCTAATGGTGGTGTAACTCAGAACAGGGGGTACCAATGAGGGGGTAAGTAGCAAGGAGGCACAAGGGAATTTTCTGGAATTATTTGAGTAATGGTAAAATGGGTATATACAAATTTTCAAAGACCATAAAACTGTACACTTAAGATCTGTGTCTTAATTAAATTGTGCTTAGAAAAAAAGAAGTTAACAAACCAATGGATCAATTATGCTTTGAAAGAATCTATTTGTCACTAGTTTAACCTAAGATCCTTGTTTCTCTCCAACTGAAATGGTTAAGTGAGGCTGTCACCACCTGCAGTGTAAAAGACTCATTTCTCCAGCAAAAACATCCTGAATCCATCCACTCTTCCCCACCTCCACTACTCCACCTGAAGGGCACTAGGAGTCTTCCATGTGGACTCCCTGCTCTACTACAATCCTTCCTCTACAAGGCGGCTACGTTAGTCAAATCATGCTTATACTTTCCAATGGCTTCCCACCACATTTCAGAAGAAATCCAAGCTCTTTCCTCTGTCCTACAAAGCCTGGCATGAACTGGTCCTGCCCTCCTCACCAGACACTCTGCAACTTACTACTGTGTTCCAGCCATTCTGGCTTTCTTGTAGTTCAAAAGCACCAAGCTCTTTCCTGACTCTGGACTCTTACAGAGTCTGCCCAGAATTCTCTTCCCTCCCTGTCTTCAACTGATTAACTCTTACACATTCCACACGTCTGCTGGGATGCTATTTCCTCAGAGAGGCCTTCCCTGATTCTCCAGTCTGTTAGCTTCTCCTGTCATTCATTCTTAAAGCACATCATGTTCTTTTACTTCATGGAATGTATTGTAATTTATGTTTATTATTTTTATATTTATTAGCGTGTTCACTTGTATATTGTATGTGTTCCCTGCTAGAATGCTGTTTTTCCAAGGTCTAGTACCTATTCACCAATAAATCCTAGTGAATAATATGAATGAATGAGTGTGCTCGTCCTGCTAACTAGCTTGAAAGTGTTTTATAATGGAGTATTTTGGAGCATGCTATGACGACTGGCCTAACAAGAAAGAAATGGGAACATTAGTGGAGCTACTCTGGACAGAGAAGAAAGAAGAACAATCATGCAACAATGAAGGGCATCTATTGTTTTAATGAGTGCTCCAGGAGATTCTGAGGCAGATGGTCCCATTTTTTGGTTTATGCCACGAATACTCAGTTAGCACTGGGTGCTGGGGAGACAGCAGAGAACAAGATAGACAGTTCCTTCCCTCATGGAGTTCACATTGTAGTGGAGGGCGAGAGAAAATAAACAAAATAAGCAAAGTACTGTATAATATAATGTAAGAACTGCAGTAATAAACCAGGGCTCAATCTGTAGTAGTAGCTCTACCTACTGCATCTCCACCCCCATGCTTAAAAGGCTATCAAGTACCAGGATGTATCATCCTAGCCTGATCACTCTGTTTCTCTCTGCCTTCTATTTTAGACTGAATCCCGATCAGGTTAATGCTCTTTCTGTTTTCACTATGGTTCCTAACCATGGCTGCACAATAGATTTTGGGGGGAGCTTTAAAAAATACTGATACCCCTTGCTGTCCTCCCCCAGAGATTCTGATGTAATTGCTCTGGCATGTAGTCTGAACATCCAGATATTTTTTAAAGTACCCGTGATGATTCTCATGCGTAGCCAAGGTTAAGATTTTACATTAGAATGAATAATGCAAGACACTAAGGCTTGGACATCTGTGATTTTTAACAAGTCCTTGTCCTTGGCTGAACACTTCAACCCTTAGCCAGAGGTTCTCAATGCATGATCCTCTGAGTGCCTGAATCCAGTGGGGAGCTTGTTAAACACAGACTTCTGGATTCAACACCCAGAGGTTTTGATGTTGTAGGTCTGAGATGAGGCCCATGAATCTGCATTGAAAGAAGCATCCTCCATGGCCCTGAGGCGCACTACAGTCTGAGAACCTCGGGTCCTAGAAACTGGCTACTCCTACCAATTCGGGATGCAAAGTTCTGTTCTAGGTGATGTGGTGGGTTACATAAAGAAAGAGTAAATCAAGGACCTCACAGCCTTGTAGGGGAGAGGAAAGCTGTACGTGAATAACTGAAAGTCACGGTACAGTAAAGTGGGGTGCCATAGCAGACGTATTTAGGTAAAAAAAAAATATGAAATTGCTGATATTCAAACCTTTCTAAGGATGGGCAAAACTTTAATAGGTAGAAATAGGGCTAGAGAGGGGGTAGGCCTACACCACCATCTTCTCTTTTCTATTTTGGTGCACTGGATCTCAATAGTGCCAGCTTTTAGTGTGGAGATCAGTTTTCATTTCTCTGGGATAAATGCCCAAGAGTGGTCATATGATAAGTATGTGTTTAGTTTTAAAGAAATGTTGAAACTATTTTACAGTAGCTATACCATTTTACACTCCCACCAGCAATGTATGAATGGTACAGTTTTGTTCATATCCTCATCAGCATTTGGTGTTGCTACTATTTTTTATTTTAGCCATTTGATAGGTGTACTGTGTTGATATTTTATCATTGTTAATGACTAGCATTAACATTAGCGTTAGCATTTCTCTAATGGCTAATGATGTTGAACATCTTTTTATTTGCTTATTTTCCGTCTGTGTATCCTCTTCAGTGAAATGTTTGTTCATGGGTTTTTCCCACTCAATTGTTTGTTTTTCTATTGTTGAGTTTTGAAAATTCTTAAAATATTCTAGATGCTAGTGCTTTGTCAAATATGTAGCTTGCAAATATTTTCATCCAGTCTTTAGCTAGTCTCTTCATCTTCTTCATAGGGTCTTTCACATAGCAAAAATTTTTCAATTTGATGAGGTCCAATTTACCAATTTTTTTTTAATGGATCATGCTTTGGGGGTCGTGAGTTAATTTATGTATAAGGTGTGAGTTTAGATCAAGGTTAATGTTTTTGCCTATGGATATCTAATGGCACCACTACCATTTGTTGAAAAGACTATCCTCCTTCCATTGAATTGCTTTTGCACCTTTGTAAAAAAGTTATTCATTCTTTCTCCATTAATCATGATGTTAGCTGAAGGTTTTCTGTAGATGCTTTTTATGGCGTTGAGGAAGTTACCCTCTATTACTATTTTTGAGAGTTCTTTTTAATCATGAATAGGTTTTGGATTTTGTTAAATGCTTTTTTTTTTTTTGCATCAATTGATATGACCATGTGATTTTTTCTTCCTTAGCCGATTAATATGGTGGATAACACTGATTGATTTTTTAAAATACCGAACCAGCCTTACATCTCTGGAATAAACCCCATTTGGGTATGGTGTAGAATTGTTATATATTGCTGAACTCTATTTGCGAATATTTTTTAATATTTTTGCATCTAAGTTAATGAGGGATATTGCTCTATAGCTTTTTTGTTTGTTTTTGCACTGTTTTGGTATCAGGGTAAAACTGGTCTCATAAAAAGAGTTGAAAAAGTGTTCTCTTCCCCTTTTCTGGAAGATATGGTAGATAATTAGTGTCAATTGTTTGTTGAACACTTGATAAAATTCTTCGGTGAGAACATCTGAGCCAGGAGATATCTTTTTAGGGAGATTATAGTTATAGTGCACTATAGTTATAGTGTTATTCGAATTATTTCATATTGGGTGAGTTTTGGTAGTTTGTGCTTTTTGAGGAATTGATCCATTTTATCGAAGCTCTCAAATTTACATGTGTAGAGTTGTTCGTAGCATTCTTTTATATCATTTTAATGGCTCCAGAATCTGCAGTGATATTCCCTATTTTGTTCCTGGTATTAGTAATTTGTGTCACATCTTTTTTTATTTTTTTTTTCAGATTTGCTAATTTTATGTACATTTTCAAACAACCAGTTTTTTGTTCAACTTATTTTCTGTAATTTTTACTATTTTCAATTTCATTTATTTTTGCTCTTTATTTCCATTCTCCTTGATTTGGTACTTTTTTTCTAATATAAGCATTTAGTGCTATAAATTTTCCCTTTAACATTTCTGTATCTGAGTCCCTCAAATTCTAATATTTTTTTTTTCATTTTCATTCATTTCAATGTATTTTTTTTTATTTTCCCTTGAAGCCTCCTCTTTGATCCATGGGTTATTCAGAAATGTGCTCTGTAGTTTCCAAAAGTTTGGAAATTTTCCTGTTATCTTTTTCTTATTAATTTCTAGTTAGATCTCATTATGGTCAAAGAATAAACTCTGAATGCTTTCAATTCTTTTAAGTTTGTTGAGGCTTGCTGTATGGCCCAGAGTATGGTCTATCTTGGTATTATGTTCCATGGATGCCTGAAAAAAATGTGCATTCTGCTGTTGTTGAATGGAGTATTCTGTAAATGTTGATTAGATAGTTTTGGTTGATGGTGTTATTGAGTTCTTCTATATCTTTGCTGATTTTCTGCCTGGTTGTTATATCAGTTGTTTAGAGAGGGATAGTGAAGTCTCAACTGCAACTCTGGATCTATTTTTTCTTACAGTTCTATCAGTTTGCACTTCACAAATATTTTGTCTCTACAGTTTGGTGCATACATATTTAGGATTCTGAGTGGATTGCATCTTTTATCATTCTATAATGGTCCTCTCTGTCTCTGATAATTTTGTCCGTTTTATTGTTTCTGTCTTCCTGTAGGTTATTTGTACATTTTTTAGAATTCTATTTTGATAGCTCTATAGGAGTTTTTAGTCTATCTGTTTGTACATATTTTTAGTGGTTGCTCTAAATATTACATTATACATGCTTAACTTGTCATAGGCTAATGGTATTGTCATTTTACCAGTTTGGATGAAATGTAGAAACTTTACCTTCCTGTATGTCCCTTTACCGTCCCCCATTTATAATATACTTGTCTTAAATAGTTCATCTGCACATATTGACAACCAGTTCAGGACAGTGTTATAGTTTTTGCTTCAACCCTGAAACAATTTAGAAATCTCAAGAGGAGACAAAAAGCTATTCATTCTGTTATTCTTTCTTCCTAATATTCTAACATTCCTTTTAGTATTTCCTGTCTGTTTATAGAAGTTCCTGTAACCATTCTTTTCTGCTGGCATCATATTCTCTTAGTTATTCTTCATCTGAGAATGTCTTGATTTCACCTTCATTCCTGAAAGACATTTTTGCTGGATATAAAATTTTGGGTTGATAGTTCTTTTCTTTCGGCACTTGAAAATGTCACTTCCTTCTGTCCTCCATAGTTTCTGATGAGAAAACTGCTGTTATTTAAATTGTTTTCCCCCTAGTTGTAACATGCCATTTCTCTATAATTTCAGATTTTTCTTTTTGTATTTATTTTTCAGAATTTTTATGGTGGTTTGCCTTGGCCTAAATTTCTTTCAGTTTATCCTGTTTAGGATTGTCTCAGCTTCTTGAATTTGTAGGTTTATTTCTTTTGCCAAATTTTGAAAATTTCACCCAGTATTTTTTGAATACTTTTTCAATTCCTCTCTCTTTCTCTTCTGTTGGGACTGACTCTGTTGATGTGAATGTTAGATATTTTGTTATATTCCCACATGTCCCTAAGGCTCTGTTTATTTTTTGCCCATCTATATGCTCTCTATTATACAAATTGGGAAATTTTTATTGCTCTACTCTATTTTCACCTCCAATGATTCATTCTTCTGTCTTGTCTGTTCTGTAGTTAGGACATCCATTAAATATTTTATTTTGGTTTATGTATTTTTCAACTCCAAAATATCAATTTATTTCTTTTTTATATATTTCTTTCCTGAAATTGAGATTTTCTATTTTTTATTTGTTTCAAACATGTCTATAATCACTCCTTGAAGCATTTTAGAAGTCTTTTTAAACTAATTCTGACATCCTTGTCATCTCAATTTTGGCATTTACTGATTGCCTTTATTTGTTGTTAGAGATCTTCCTAGTTTTTTGTACAACAAAACTATATTTTATTGAAGACTGGACAGACAGTTTTATATTAGGTTTGAGACTTTGGCTCTTATTTATACCTTTGATTTTAGCTGGTTTCCCCTGACTGTATTCTAGAAAGGGAAGGAGAGACACTGTCTCCTTATTGACAGGTGGAAGTAGAAGTCCAAGCTCTCCACTTGGCCTCCATTGATACCTGGGGATGGGGCTCTTCAATTCTGCTGTGAAGGGTTGGTAGTTCTGGATCCTCATGTGGTTCTCTCTGATACCTGCCTGGCTAGAAGGGGTTGGAGTACCTTGTTACAGCTGCTCATATGGCCTCTCACTGACACAGGGAGAGTGTGGGGAATGTACAGTGGCCTATTTTCCACTAGGCAGTGGTAAAGTCCACTAGGCCTCCTCTGCCAACACTCTAGCAGCTACATTGGTGCACCTTGTTACAGCCTGTTGAGGGTGGAAGTCTAGGCTACCCACTAGGACTTTACTGGCATGGGTGGGTTGGAGCCACAGTATTTTCTGTGGGGTTTGGCTGGAGTAGAGCTGGTATATTCTAAAAGTCTTTGCTTTGGCTAAGTTGCCCCATTCCTTGTCCTCTAGCTAGAGAAAATAGGCTTCTCTTGGGGCTTTTCTGTCTCCACCTTTTGGCGTTTTGGGTTGTCACCTTCTCTAGCACCCAGTCTGGAATAATGAGGCAGAAAGAAAACTTGAAAGAACTCATTGCCATGTAGTACCTTGGGTCCGAAGATCCATACCCCATCCAGCACCTTCTCCCCACCTTTCAGTGTCTTCCTATGTTTGTTTTATTTTTAAAAGTCCAGAGTTTTTAGCTGTACTTAGTGAGAGGAATAGAGGGGCTTGGGGATGGGGGAGGAGGGAAACACATCTACTAAATCTTTCTGGAAATGTAAGTCCCAAAATATATATATATATTTTTTTCAAAAGATGACCGGTAAAGGGATCTTAACTCTTGTCTTGACTTGGTGTTGTCAGCACCATGCTCTCCCAAGTGAGCCACGAGCCAGCCCTCCAAAATGTATTTTTAAATTTAGAGTTTGGGGGATTTTTAGATGGTAATTTGAGACACAGTGGTTCTCAAATTTGAGTGTGTATCAGAATTGCGAGGAGGGCTTGTTAAAACTCAGATTTCTAGGCTCATTACCTAGATATTCTGATTGGATAAATTGGGGTAGGAGTGGGTAATTTGCATTTCTAACAAATCCTGGTCAATGCTGTTGGTTCAGGAATCACGTTTTAAGGCCACTGTCTTAAGATATCTAGCCCAGTGATTCTCAACTCTGGCTGCTCATTAGAATACCTTCGTGAGCTTAATTTTTTTTTTTAATAAAAGAATGTTCAGGCATTCCTTACACCCCACCTCCCAGGTATTTGATTCCATTGGTCTGGGATGAGACCTGAAAATTTGTTACTTTTAAAAGTTTTCCAGGGCCGGCCCGGTGGCACACTGCTACAGTGCGCCGCTTGGGAGCGCAGTGGCGCTCCCGCCGAGGGTTCGGATCCCACATACAGACCAGTTCCCGCTCACTGGCTGAGCGAGGTGTGGGAGCAACACCGAGGGTTGCGATCCCGTTGCCGGTCCCGGTCCAGTACAGGTGCGACACTGAGGGTTGCGATCCGTTGCCGGTCACTAAAACAGACCAAAAAAAGGGAAAAATAAATAAATAAATAAAAGTTTTCCAGACATGAATATTTATAGCAGCATTATTCATAATAGCCAAGAAGTGGAAATAGTTCATCAACTGATAAGTGAATAATCAAAATGTGTCATATCCATGCAATGGAACAATATTCATTCGTAAAAAGGAACGAAATGCTGATACACACTACACCAAGGATGACCCTTGAAAACATGATACTGAGAGAAGCCAATCATGAAAGGCTACATATTTTATGATTCCACTTATATGAAATGTCTAGAATAGGCAAATATGTAGAGCCAGAACTTAGATTAGTGGTTATCAGGACTATTAATGGTTATCAGGTGGGGTTGGAGGGAAATAGGGAGTGACTGCTAATGGTTATGGGGCTTTCTTTTGGGGGGTAATGAAATCTGGAAGTAGAGAATTGTGCTGGTTGTATAACCTTGTAAATATACTAAGCACCACTGGATTGTACTCTTTAAAATGATAAATTTTATAGTATGTAAATTCTATAGCAATAAAAGAAAAATTCAACCCAAGCGATATCCAACATATTCCAAAACTGGAATGCAGCATTATAACCCACAAAAAGTTACAAATGCTGGAAAGAGTCACTGAGGTTTTTAAATGTTCAGGTAAAGGGTTTGAATTTAATTCTGTAGGCCAGTGTTTTCTCAGCTTCTTATTAGAAGAGTCACCTGAGAGCTTGTTAAAAATATAGAGTTCCAGAACCCTCTAGTGAGAATTTAGATTCAGGGCTGTAGTTAGATTTATGTTGGGGGTTTGGGGCTCTAATCTCTTCTTTTAACAATACCTGGAGTGATTTTGATGTTCTAGCAAGTTTAAAAATCAGCCTTAGATGATGAGGAGCCACTGAAGGGTTTTTCTCCTTTAACTGAAAATTATGTTATTTTCTGAAATGTCCTGATTGTTTTGGCAGCTTATTAGAATAGGGTTAATATAATCAGAATTTTTATTTACCACACAAGTATGTCATAGAGAAATTAAGTGTTCTTATATTTGAGCTGCATTAAACAATGGGAACTGGTCTGTGTATTTATAAGTTCCATTTTATGTTAAGTCTAATTTTGTCTCTTTAGTCAGTTCACAGTTAACAGATGTGAATTTGTGTCAACTGTAGCTTTCTAGCTGCTTTCTCATTGTTTCCCTCATCTTGCTTCTTTTTCCTATTATCCAAGTGTAGCACATTTCTAACATTTACATCATTTATGCAATGTTTTTAGAATAAAAAATCTCTCCTCTTTCTGACAATATTTTTTCAAAAGTTCAAACAATAAAGAAAAAAATTAAAGTTTTCTGTAGATTCTCCTACTTCCTAGAAATAATTTCTGTTAACACTGTAGTATACATACTTCCAGACATTTTATGCATATATACAAAAATGGAATCATACTATACCTTCTGTTTTTTCTTTCATTTAATATGGTGAACATCTTTTTATGTTAATGCTTTAAAGATCTACCTTATCTATCTTAATGACCGTATGGTATTTCATTGTATGTGTATACTATAATTTATGTAATTAGTATCCTTTTCAAAGATTTAAGTTGTAATCTATTTTTTTGCTACTGTGTTTTTTGCCTTTGGAATAAAGATTTAAACATTTAAAAAATAAAACCATGAATGTATTAGGAGAAAATATAGAACCCATTTATAACGATGGATTAAGGAACGCTTCTTAAACCACAGCAAGAAACCCAGAAACCATTAAGAATATGTCAATCAAACTTAAAGCAGAATGGGCCGAGCCCGTGGTGCACTCGGGAGAGTGAGGCGCTGGGAGCGCAGCAGCACTCCCGCCGCAGGTTCGGATCCTACATAGGGATGACCGGTGCGCTCACAGTGCTCACTGGCTGAGCGCGGTGCGGCCAGTCTCAAAAAGGACAAAAAAAAAAAAAAAAAAAAAAA
>NW_007727941.1:264815-268769 GCF_000696425.1 Galeopterus variegatus | reverse complement strand
CAAAAAGGAAAAAAAAAAAAAAAAAAAAAAAACTTAAGGCAGAAAAGTTAACACTTATAACTGATACCATTAACAAAGTTAAAACATATAATAACAGATCAGATTAAATAGGTGCAACTCATGAAATAGGTGATAATCTTACTATATAGAAAGCTCATTGAACGTTTTAAGAAAAATTTAAAATTCAATAGGAAAATGGATAAAATATATGAGTCAATTCATAGGAAGTGCAATATAAGTGGCCCATAAACTTGTGAAAAGCTGTTCAACTTCACCAATTAAATGAACAAATTAAAATAATGTAGTGACACTTTGTTTGTTACCTTTGCAAAAATTAAAAAATGATTAATAGTACCCTGTTTTGGCCGGAATGTAGGAAACTGGGCACTCACACACTTTTATGAGAATAGAAATTGGTACAACCACATTAAAAAGACAATTTTGCATTCCCTCTCAATATTTAAAATGTTCATGCCCTATGATCTGGTGGTTGCATTTTTAGGACTCTAACCTATAGAAATGGCGTGAGTGCATAAAGGCATATGCGCAACAATATTTATTGCAGCACTGCTTGATAGCAAAATGCGAAAACAATGGAAGGTTTGTCAATAGTGAAATGGTTAAGTAAATGATGATGCAATCCTATGCAACTTTTAAAACGAATGAAGTAGATCTGCGTGTGTTATCATGAAAAAATATCCAGGAAGTACTGTTAGGTAAAAAAAACTAAATTGCAGAACAACATGTGTGCAGTGATCCTATTTTTGTAAAAATGTTTCTTAAGTGTATCTATTGTACATGTGTATATAATACGAGAGTACTTCAAAAAGTTCATAGAATTCGTATTATCTTTTAATTATGTTTTTCCTTGAACTTTTTGAAGTACCCTCTTATGTAGCTCTATGTGTATACACACACACACGCACACACACGCACATCTAAAAAAATGGAATGTAACATACCAAATATTAACAGTAATTACCTCTGGCGAGTGAGACATTTACTTTTTTTTGTACATATCTTCATTGTAACAAATCTGAATTTGTTGTAATGAACAAAGCATTATTTCTGTAAATACATATTTTGAAATATATTTATTTTAGGATATATATGTTCAGAATATATATAATAAGGTACATCGAAAAATTTGTGGAAAAAGAGAATTGATTTCTTATTGATTATACATATTTATGGTGTACAGAGCTGACTATCAGTATTTGTGTACAATATGTGATGATCAAAACAACATTATTAGCATGTTAATTAGTGCAAATTGTAATTATTCTTTGTGTCCTTCCCCTCCATGATATTTTTGAAGACCCCTCGTATATTTAGAATATATATATGTGTGTGTGTATATATGAAATGCCATCTTGAACTTGTGTTTTCCTGAAAGCTGACAGTTTTAGAGTAGGAATACGAAAACGATTACAGTGAGCTTTAGTTTAATCTGGAGAGAGGCAAGTACCAAGGAAAAGGATAGATGGCAAAGACACTGTAGAAAGGAAAATCCATAGGACCTGACAACTAATAATATGTCAATGGAGAGATAAGAATGAGTTTTTTAAAAAACTCAGTCACTGAAAGAACTTTAGAGACAGCGTTAACCTTGGTAGGGAGTTTGGGGGGTGCTGATTTTGAGGAGGAAATCATGACTTCAGAGCCTAGACAGATGTATTATTTATCTATTGCTACAAAATAAATTGCATCTGGCCTTCTGTATCTGAGGGTTCCAAAATCACAGATTCAACCAATCACTGCTTGAAAATATTTGAAAAAAAAAAAATGCAGCATAAGGAATAATATAAAATTTAAAAGTTCAATGTAACAGCAATTTACATAGCATTTACATTGTATTAGGTATTATAAGTAATCTAGAGGTGAATTAAAGTATACAAGAGGACGTGTATAGGTTATATTCTAATACTATGCCATTTTATATAAAGGACTTGAACATCCATGGATTTGGAGGATCCTGAAACCAATACTCTGCAGATACTGAGGTATGAGTGTGCCCCAAAACTTAGTGGCTTAAAATAAAATTAATCATTTATTATTTCTATAGTTTCTGTGGGTCAGGAATTTAGACTTAGGCACAGCAGGGAAAACTTGTTTCTGACTCACAATGTCTGAGCCCTCAGCTGGAAGATCCAAAGCTGGGAGCTGGAATCACCTGATGGCTCTGTCACTCACAAGTCTAATGACTGATGTCAGGCTGGTCACTGATGTCAGCTGGGGGCCTAGTTGGGACTGTTGCCCAGAACGCCAACATGTGGCCTTTACATGTGGTCTGGCTTCCTCACAACATGGTGGCTGGGTTCCAAGAGACAGCATCCTGACAACGAGAGATCCCAGTAGAAGCCATATTGCCTTCTAGGACCTTGCTTGGACATGGTGCAGCATTGCCTCCACTGTAGGCCATTGGCCAGTGCAGTCACAAGCCCCCTTCCCCAGTTTCAAGAGCAGGAAACACAGACCTCACCTACTAGAGGGAAGAGTGTCAGCTGCATTGTAAGAGCATGTGGAGTGGGATAAATTCATATGTGTGGCCATATTTGGAAAAGAAATCTGTCACACTGCAGCATACCTGAAAGGTGAATTAGACTCTTAATGGCTCAAAGGATTATCACTTTCAGTGAGATTTGCATTTAGCTAAGGACCCCTGTAATCTCCAATGCCTTAACCTTAATGAATAAGTCAATAAAGGTGGAAAGGCTACATCATTAAAGATGGGGAGCATGGGGCCGGCCCGGTGGCGCACTGCTACAGTGCACCACTTGGGAGCGTGGTGGCGCTCCCGCCGAGGGTTTGGATCCCACATACAGACCGGTTCCCGCTCACTGGCTGAGCAAGGTGCGGGAGCAACACCGAGGGTTGTGATCCCGTTGCCGGTCCCGGTCCGGTACGGGGGCGACACTGAGGGTTGCGATCTGTTGCCGGACATGGAAAAGGACAAAAAAGAAAGATTCAACATAAAAATTAAAAAGACTCAAAAGTCTTTAATATCCTGTACACAGTTCTCTATGATCTGGCTCCTGTCTAATTCTTGGGTTTAATATTCCAGCAATCCAGCAATTTTTTTTTTTTTTGACTGGTAAGGTGATTGCAACCCTTGGCACAGTGTGGTCTGCAGCACGCTCAGCCAGTGAGCGTACCGGCCATCCCTATATAGGATCCAAATCCAGCACTACCAGCGCTGCACTCTCCCTAGTGAGCCATGGGGCCGGCCCTTCCAGCTATTTCTTAACTCACACCTTAAGTACAAGGTATGCCAAATGTCTAGAAGGTCATTGAACATACTATTTTAAGTCAGGTTCTCTAGAAGCAGAGCCTGAGCAGGGATTTAGGTCCTTGTAATTTACTACGGGAGAGCTCTCAGGAGGAAGAAAGTGAGGGAAGCAGGATAGGGCAGGGAACAGAGCTAAGGAAGAGTGGGCTCATTTGGAGTCTATCTGATCTCTAAAGCTGTGAAACACGAATGACACCACAAAGGCAATCCCATTCTAAGGCAGGTGGGCTGTGTCAGGTAGTCATTGGTTGCAGGTTGGGGGAGGAGAGGCAGCAAACTACTGATGTGACATGGTACATAACCTCCAGTCAAGGTGGCTCCCACTCCTGAGGGCAATTTTCCGGAGAAGGGGGAGCGTCCCACATTCACAGGAGCTGTGGAAGGGGTGTGCTGGTCACTGAAGGGGACCTGGGAAGGCCACCAGTGGGGACCATTACACACATTAATCTGTTTCAAAGCTTCAGACCCTGGTTCTTACTAGTCCTTTATTCTGGGAGACAACCACCTCTCTTTTTTGTCATGAACTCCTCTTCATCTCAGATCAAGTTCACCTCCTCCAGGAGGCTTTCTGTGATAACTGGCCAGCTAAGTCCTACACTTCTGTGAATTGTGTGCATCTCTCTCTCTCTCTCTCTCTCTCTCTCTCTCTCTCCTTCTCTCTCTCT
>NW_007727941.1:253075-263815 GCF_000696425.1 Galeopterus variegatus | reverse complement strand
TCTCTCTCTCTCTCTCTCTCTCTCTCTCTCTCTCTCTCTCTCTCTCTCTCTCTCTCTCTCTCTCTCTCTCTCTCTCTCTCTCTCAGAACTAATCACATTGAATTGAAAATAACTGTTTCTATACCAGCCTTCCCCAGTGGAGTAGAAGCTCACCAAGGTAGGAACCATGTCCTGTTCATCTTTTTACCCCAGACACTTAGCAAAGTGCCAAGCAGAGACAGCTGAAGTAAATATCTGATGAACCAAAAACCGAGTAAGTGACCTTCTGTGGCCATGCAAGGCCAGCCAGCTCTGCTGTTTAGGGCTCTTTCATCTTCACGTGGTGGGAGGGAAAATGGAAAAACTGGAAATATATTTGGGACAAATTAAGTGATTTATGAGGAAAAAAACTAGCTATAGGTGTTACATCTAAGTAAAAATGCGATTCTGCTATCGTTACACTTTAAAGAACACGTTCTAACATGGTTTAAACACTGTCGATTTTTTTAAAAAGCCTTATGGAAAATAGGGAAGAATGATAAAATCTGTGCTTTAACAGGCATCAAAATGTTTCTTTTTTATTAGTGGAAATGGCTTGGTGTAAAAGCTGTTTAAGAATTTTTCACAACACTAATCGTCCCCAGAAGTTAAAAGGGAAACTAAAGGTATGTCAGTACTATGGGCTAAATAAGATGCAAAGGGCATAACCAAGGGAAAAGCAGTGAAGAGATGAATTCGAGTGATATCCAAATGGTAAAAATGCAACGATACTTGATGGCCTGGTGGATATAGGCACAGAGAGAGATAGAAGGTTCTGGAGGCAGAAGAGGCTGAGGCTGGCTGTGGCAGACCTTCCCCACCACTATGCTTAGAATCACTCTCTGTGTGTCATGTGCACCCCTAGGGCTCCACACACAGAATAATAATGCTGTTGCCTTGCAAGTTCCTGATCCTTCCATACCACAGGTAGTGTTCTGGTTTGAATGTATCTCACAAAGTTCATGAGTTGGAAACTTAATCCCCAATGCAACAGTATTGGGAGGTGTGGCTGCTATGTTCTGAATATTTATCCCCTCCAAATCTCATGTGGAAGCTTGATCCCCAGTGCAGCGGTGTTGAAAGGCGGGGCCTTTGGTAGGTGATTGGATCATGAGGGCTATGCCCTCATGAATGGATTAATCCATTAATGAATTAATGGTTTAATGGATAAGTGGGTTATCACAGGAGGAGCACAGATGGCTTTTTAAGGAGAACAGAGCACATTAATGTGTGCTCTTGCTCAGACCTCACCATGTGATAACCTGCATTGCCAGGGGACTCTGTAGAGTGTCCCCACCAAGAAGAAAGCCCTCACTAGATGCACTCCCCGGACATTGGACTTCCCAGCCACCAGAATTATAAGAAATAAATTTCATTTCTTTATACATTGCCCAGTTTCAGGTATTTTGTTCTAACCAACAGAAAACAGAATAATATAGAGGCCTTATAAGAGCAGAACTCCCATGAATGGATTAAGGTTGTTATCATGGGAGTGGGTTTGTTATAAAAGTGAGTTCAGCTCTCTCTCACACCCTCTTACCTTCCACCGTGGGACTGTGCAGGAATGAAGCCCTCACCAGATGAGGCTCCTAAGTCTTGCACTTTCCAGCCTCCAGAATGGTGAGCCAAATAATTAATTTTCTTTATAAGTTACCCAACCTCGGGTATTCTGTTACAGCAACAGAAAATGAACTAAAACAAAGGGCACAAGGTGGTGGCCTCAGGGAGGTGAGGTGGAAGGAGCAGAACACCACGGAAGATGTGAAGGTAAAAGACCGAGATTCCAGGGCCTCTGCCCAGAGGCTCCTATACTCTGTCTTGTGACAGGAAGTTACCCAAGTGGCAAAACCCACTGGGGAGTTGTGTAGGAACTTCCCTAGACCAAATTTCATCACCAGTTATTTTTATTTTTAGCTTATGAGAGTAGTCAGTAGCTTATGAGTAGCTTCTCAGAGTAGTCAGATCTATAAATGTCCATACAGCTTGCCACGCCTGGGTCCCCGGCAGAAGGGAATAACTAAAAAGGATTGTCCTGGGCACTTGGCTGCCCTTGGTTGGCAGATGCCTGCATCTCACCTCAATTCTCTGGGCATCTCACCATCACCAACACTCCTCACCAGCCCTCCTCTCTTCAGGTTTCAGAAAGAGGGTTCCCTGAGCACAGGTTGAACAAAAGGAGTCAGTTGGCAGATCACAGCAGACCCAGGTCTCACACAGTCCCACATAATGGGTTACCCAAAGCAAGTTTTTTGAGGAATGAGGGAGGGCAGTCTCCAGGCCTGTGGTGCCATCTAGAGCTGGTTGACTCACTCATGACAGCTCTCTCTGGACCCTCTGGAACCTGCTGTCATAAAGGGCAGTGCCCTGGCTCTTGAGCCTCTCTGCTGGTGAGCTGTTTCTGTGCTGGGTTCCTTCTAATGTGTGTCTGGACTCTCAGGTGCTTAGCCACACCATCTTATTCTGGTATTGTTCCTATAGAGTGGGGAAGAAGAGCTTGGACTCGGAGGTCAGGCAGCTGACCAGCTAAGGGACCTCAGTTTCCTCACCTTTACCTGGGAAGAATAATAGGCCCCACCTCACAGGGCTGCTGCTCTGAGACAAGGTGTGCAAAGTGCCAAGCCCCTTGCCTTGCACATAGTACTTAAGAAATGAAGCACTCACAACTCTAGTATATTCCAAAAAATCTGCCTGAGCAGTTTCTCTTCCCTCTGAGGCTCATTTTTATACTTTACTTAGCCAGCTTGCTTCCTAGTTATTTCTACTTGGGAGGCCCACAGGCAACTCAAACTCACCTTGTCCCCGTGCATGCAGATTGACCCTTTACCCTACATTATTTTTTCCACAGCATTTGTACTGTCATACAAGATTATCTTGTTCACTGATATGTACCTGGATCCTGGAACAATGTTTGGTGCATAGTAGATGCCTAATAAATATTTGTGGGATGAAACCACCCAAATATGCATTTCTTCCTTTGTCCCAGTCTCAGCATGTAGCCCCGCAATTTCCCTGTTGCCCAAGCCTGGTCATCCTTGACCTCCTCCCTTTTTCCTCACACCTCAAGTTCTGTCAGTGGCTAGGATCTCACTATCCTACTGCCTAAATGTACCTGGCACCCATACACTTCTCTCCACCTCCTGTCACTACTGCAGTTCAGCCCACCTAGATTACAGAAGTAGACTACTCGCTTGTCTTCCAGATTCCTTTTTGTTCTCCATGCTGAAGATAGAATGATGTTACCAAAACACAATCTGTTGAGAGTCCTTCAATGGTTCCTTGCTGTCCCCAAAATTCAACTCTTTATAGGGCCTAGTCAGCTCCTACTCAACTCTCCCGGCTTGTCTCTAGCTACCTCTCTCCCCATCCCAGCTCCCCTTTACCCCAGCTACACAGAATTCTTCTTTTCTCCAAGGGGTCACTTTTAATCTCTTTCGCCATCTCACCCACCTCACCATTTCCTGCCTGGGACACTCTCCCTCCTCCCCTGCACCATGCCTCATCCTCCACCAGCCCTCCTTCACAGGGTTAATTTCTGTGTTTCACAAGAAAGATCAAAGTCAGATGCTTCAGGAAACCTTCTCTGTATGCTCCCTTGACCACTCCACCCTCCTCTGGAATATATGCTCCTTCTCAGTGCATCCATAAAACCCTGTGTTTCCTCTCTCATAGCACTTAATATAATATTGCATCTGCTCTTGTGATTATTTTCCCCACTTAAATGTAAACTCTATGTATTAGTTCATTTTCTGTTGCTGATAAAAGAATATCTGAAACTGGGTAATTTATAAAGAAAAGGAAATTTATTTCTTACGATTTTTGGAGGCTGGGAAATCCAAGGTCCAGGGGTTCCATCTGGTGAAGGCTGTCTTCTTGGTGGGGACTCTGTTCCCCAGGAGAAGCAGGGTATCTCATAACTAGGGCTGGGCAATAGCACTTTTTAATGTGCTCACTTGTTCTCCTTATATATAAAGCCACCAGAACCACTCCCTGATAACCCATTAAACCATTAACTCATTAATCCATGAATGGGTTAGTCCATTCATGAAGGTATAGTCCTCATGATCTAATCACCTCCTGAAGGTCCCATCTTTCAACACTGCCACAATGGGAATCAAGCTCCCATATGAGCTTTGAAGGGGACATTCAGGCCATAGCACTCTACAAGGGCATGGACTATATCTATGTATATATCCTCACTTTCGTTTAACATTTATGTAGAGCTTACTCTATGCTAAGCACTTCTATAAGCTCTTTATAAATATTAATTCATTTAATCCTCATAACAATTCTGTGAGGTGCTATTATTATTACTGTTATATAGATGATGAAACTGAAGAAGAGCAAGGTTAAGTAACTTGTCCAAGGTCACATACCTAGTTAATGGCAGAGCTGGAGTTTGAACCCCAAAATCTGAGCTCTTAACCATTACAATATGCTGTTTCCTTTGTTCCCCAATGTATCATCACCGCCTGTCATATAGAAGGCCAACGCAAGAAACATTTGAATAAAAGAATGACTAAATGAATAAAGATTGTGGAAATACCACAGTATTTTATGTGGGAAATAGGAGGAAAAGAGGTATCCACAGAGTGAGACAAAGATTAAGTTTAGAGATCAGTGAAGGTGCAAACAAATAGTCCAAGGGATAGGAAGACGCCAGGAGAAATGGCAGGTGATGAAAGGCAAGGTAAGTGGGAGTGTGGGGAGCTCAGGAAGGAAAATGACAAATAGCTCTCTAGTCAACAAAGGGAAATGTGGAACAGACCATTGGACTTGGCCAGGAGCAGGCCACTGGGGACTTTCAAGCAATTTCCATGGAGTGCTGGGGAAAGAAAGCAGATTGCATGGGCTTGAGGAGGGGGTGGGTGGTAGAAAAACTAGACAGGGTGATTTTACTCCCCTCCAGCCATGAAAGGTAGGATTTGGGTGGGGATAGAAATAAGGTTAAGTAAACTCTATTTGTCAAGATGTGGTGATTAGGAACTGCTTATAGGCAAGGGGTAACAAATCTTTGAAGAATGAAAAGTCAAACTGGACTTTGCCAAAACAAAGCTTCTGCTGTATGGTGGTGGACCACAGCACGGCCAGCAACATAAAATGTAAACATGGGGCAAAGTCTAACATTTATGTGAAGGGAATGAAGGCCAGGAAAGCAATATGTGTAGGAATTATTTTCTAAGAGATCTCTGGTAACCCCAGATGTGAGATAGAAAGGTCTGGAATGGGGGAGTATGGTGAGGTATCCTAGTGAATTGATGTAGTGACTACGAGTGAAAGAAAAGCAGATAAAGAACAAAGACATGAAGAGGAAAGAGGAAACTATTTTCAAGAACTCATGAGTTCAAAAAACATGTGAAAACTGGAAAGAAGACAGGATGGTTAGTGCAGGTCACAGGGCTGCAATGTTTTAAAAATTCATTAACTGGCCAGAGGCCTGGCTGTGACAACAGGCCTTAAATTTGGGAGCAGTTGGGAAGAGGATTTGACTGAGGGAGATAAACAGTGAGCAGTGTCCCCAAAAAGAGCCACTTCATCAGGAAGCATAAGTAGAACAAAAGGGAAGTTGACAGGACTGGTGTGAGGGGATTTTGTCAGTTCAAGGGCTTGGCCTGAAGGGGCCTACTGGTGCCGTAATCCAAAAGGCCCTGGAAACACAAGGACAGAAAGCTGGGCCTATCATTCTACTCAGGTGGGGGATGGCAGGCAGGGGCGACATGGCAGGGCTGGATAACCCTGGGAAAGGAGTTTCAGGATAATACCCAAGTACCTGAGAAGACAACGAAAGAATGACAACAGCAGTATATTCAACAATTTATTTCAACAGCCACTTATTGAGCAGGTACTGTGCCCCAGGCATTGGTTATAGGCTCTGTCTGCTTACAAAGAGTTTACGTTCTAGAAGGAGAGACAAATCCAAGGCACAAATAACCTATAACACAAGGGGGCTAATGTTCTGTAGCAGAAAAAGATGTAGAAAGGGCTCTGGGGGATTAGTGCTCATGTATGCTAAAGAAACGCAGTAAAGAGGTTTACATACAGTCTAGCATAATACAGAGTTTATTTTCCTCCAGAAGTGAAGAAGAGAGGCTTCATGCTGAAAGCTTAAGACTTGGTTTCATCTGAATAAGCCCATTAAGTGCACTAAATGGTTATTTTTTGTGTATTGTCATTTTTGCATTTTATAATGAGACATGGATATTTTTCAGATTCTATGTTTACATCATTTCAATTTCATTTGAGTTTAATGCTACAAAGAATCAAATACGTCCTGTTAGGAAAAAAAATAAAATAAAATAAATAAACATTAAAAGTCATTCACCTGTATGGGGAGAATATCTTTTCCCCAGAGGGACACACTGTAGGGCCTGCATGTCTTCAACCAATGGAGCATTGCATGACTAAAACTATTTTGTGCTTCCCTAATCCTGATAAGTCATTTTTGAAAACCGTTTCAGTAGTATTCACCTTGGAAGGACTTTTTTTGAGTACTTTGCAGGTAAATTTTAACATTGCCTCTTTCTGATTATAAAAGTAAAGCACACTCATTGTAGAAAAGTTGAGAGGAAAGTACAAAGGAGATTTTTAAATTGTTATCCTAAAATACTGTTGTGAACTGGGGCATATCATGGTTCAGCAGTCTTTATTCATATGTACACGCACACACACACACACACGAGTACCTCAAAAAGTTCATGGAAAAATGAAATTAAAATATAATATGAATATTTTCAGCCTCCAGCCAGCTAAACCCAGACCCTTGACTCATGGAAACTGTGAGATAATATATGCATGTGTTGTTTTAAGCTGTTGACTCTGTACTCATTTGTTACACAGAAATAGAAAACCAACACACTGGCCCACACACGTCAGTCCTGTACTTTTTGCACCCTAGCCCATGTAGGCATTGCCTTTTTCCAATAATATTTGTACCAGAATGGAAATGAGGGTTTCTAGTGTCTTTTTCATCTTTATTTCAACATTAATACCCTACATTCTACTAGACTGTCCTCAAATGTGCCATACATAGCACAATCTCTAGGCTGAATTTTTGTTCACACCATTCCTTCTAACCCAGATTCCCTCCCTTCCCCCTTTGCGCCTCATCCATGAAATTTTCTGAACTTCTAGACCACTGGATCGTTGATTCCATAGCACTTTTATTTGTATAGCTTTTTTGTCCCTGATTCAAATACTGTCATGTGATCTCTTATGAAATCTTATTTCTCTGAAAATGTTATTGAATGTATATATCTAATATATATAGAACACATGTAATACATAGGACCTACATATATAGAATGTGTACATAGAATATATAAATGAATATATATACATATACATATATATGTCATCTATTCTTTTCAATGATTGTAAATTCACTGAAGCCCATGATTCCACATTGTGCATAGCATACTGCTAGGAATACATGCTTCTATATTTTAAAATTGCTTAAGCCTTTGCATAGAGTCAGATGTGAAACATACTGATAATTGAATATAATGCCATCTACCATAATTACAAGGAATCTTCAAAAAGTTTATGGAAAATGCATATTATGAAAAATCTGTGCATGGATTTTAAAATAAATTCATACTAACTTGTTATAACATGTCTAAACAGGATCTAGTTTGACGTAATAAGAAGGACAAGACATCAGTTTGAAAAGAGCCCCTATCAGAGCAACATGAACTCTGCTAAAATTGAAGCAAGAACAAACATCAAATTTATGGTAAAGCTTAGGTGGAAGAATGGTGAAATCACTGATGGTTTATGAAAAGTTTATGGAAACAATGTTCCAGAGGAATCAGTAGTTTACAAATGGATAACTTGTTTTTTTTTTTGTTTTGTTTTGTAAACTTGTGTTAAGAAGAGATGACATTGAAGGTGAAACTCGCAGCAGCAAATCATCCACATTAATTTGTAAGGAAAAAATCTTGTTTGTGCCTTGATTTAAGAGGACCAACGATTAACAGAAGAAACAACAGCCAACACCATAGACATCTCAATTGACTCAGTTTACACAATTTTGACTGAAAAATTACAGTTGAGCAAACTTTCCACTTGATGGGTGCCAAAACTGTTGTGCCCAGATCAGCTGCAGACAAGAGCAGAGCTTTCAATAAAAATGTTAAACAAGTGGGATCAAGATCCTGAACCATTTTTTTCAAAAAATTGTAGCAAGAGATAAAACATGGCTTTGCCAGTACGATCCTAAAGATAAAGCACAATCAAAGCAATGGCTACCAAGAGGTGGAAGTGGTCTAGTCAAAGCAAAAGCAAACCAGTCAGAAGCAAAGGTCAAGGCAACAGTTTTTTGGGAAGCTCAAGGCATTTTGCTTGTTGACTTTCTGGAGGGCTAAAGAATGATAACATCTGCTTAGTACTAGAGTGTTTGGAGAAAGTCAGCAAAAGCTTTAGGAGAAAAAATGCCTGGGAAAGCTTCGTTAGAGAGTCCTTCTCCACCACAGCAATATTCTTGGTCATTTGTCTCATCAAACAAGGGCAATTTTGTGAGAATTTCGATGGTAAACCATTAGGTATCCACCTTACAGTACTGATTTGGCTTCTTCTGACATCGTTTTGTTTCCTTTTAAAAAATCTTTAAAGGGCACCCATTTTTCTTCAGTTAATAATGTAAAGATGGACTACATTAACATGGTTAAATTCACAGGACACTCAGTTCTTTAGGGATGGACTAAATGGCTGGGGTCAAATATGCCCCCCCCAAAAGTTCATGTATTGGAAACTTAATCTCCATTGTAACAGTGTTAAGAGGGTGAAAAATCCAATTATGGTATCTGAATGGTGGAGACTTTAAGAGGTGATTAGATTGTGAGGACTCTGCCCTGGTGACTGGATCAATCCACTCATGAAGTAACGGGTTGATGGCCTAATGGCTTTATAAGGAGAGTGAGTGCTCACTTTCTCAGTCCATTCTCACCATGTGACACTGTGCCTCACTGTAGAAGAAGGCTCTCACCAGATGTGTTCCCTGGACCATGGACTTCCCAGCCTCCAAAACTGTAAGAAACAAATTTGTTTCTTTATAAATTACCCAGTTTCAGGTATTCTGCTATAAGCAACAGAAATGGACTAAAACAGCTGGTGGCATTGCTTACAAAAGAGTGTCTTGAGCTTCTGTTGAGCAATAAAGTTTATGCTTTTTATTTTTATCTTTTAATTCTAATTTTCCATAAACTTTTTGAAATCCTCTCCTATTTCAAAGATTAAAAGAGGCTACTGCAGGTGCCTGGCACTTCATAGGTGCTTGATAAACATGAATTGAATCAGAATCTAGGTTGGCAAACCTCCCATGTGTAAAGGCTGTTCAGACATAACAGTGGTGGAATTATCACAGGCAGGCGAATGCTTCAAAGACTCAGTGAAACTGAATCCTGTGCATACAGAAGTCCAGTTTAGGCAATTGTTTAAGGTTTAGTTTCCTTTCTAAGTAGACAGATATACATGCTTTAGTTTCCTTTCTAAGTAGATAGATATAAGTGGAATACAAGGCCAGCCACTGACTCACAGAAACAGATGAACAGGGGGGAGGGATCTAAAGGAATGCGAGTAGGTCCTGCCAGGAAAGACGTTTGCCGCTTCTGAAGTGTTTTGGTCTTAGCCACTGGCAGAATTGATGGGTTGCTGTCAGCAAAGCGTTTTCTGTGCAGCCTGTCCAGGCATCTGCTTCTGTACTTCTGTACGACTGTGCTCAAATTCACTCTCCCTTTCAAGTCACCATCTTTGAAGACGAGAGAGATCCATCCAAACCACCCCAAGATATCATCCTATTTCTAAGTCCATTAAAGGAGAATCGTAGCGAGGGTCTTTAACATTTTCCCTTATCCCCTGCCTGGGTTCAAACTTCAACTCCCAGGGTTCGCCCAAGTCCTTCCCCTTGCCCTGTCATGTAATGAATATGGAAATGAAACATAATTGGCAGCCAATGGCGTGGGTTCTGGTCACATGGTGCCGATGGTAGGTGAGCAGACAGAAGTTGTGTGTCGGTGAGCAGAGAGGGCCCTCAGTCTGGGGCGAGCGCTCTAGTGAGCGCGGACGGATGCTTAGGCAGTGGTGCTGGCAGCGGCGGCGGCAGTAGTGGTGGCAGGAGAAGGGAGGAAGGGGGAGGGCCCCGAGGGCTACACACGCTCACACTTCCAAGTTCCCTTGGAGAGAGAGGAGGTGGCGTTGCAGAAAGGAGGCCAAGAGCAGTCCCATCCGTCCCGTCCCATCTCCCCCTTCTTCCTCTTGCTCCCTGCCCCCTGGCTCTGCGAAGAATTGAGGGTTCGGGTGGCCGTACGTGGCAGTGAGGGCAAAACGGCCAGGAGACTGGGGAGCGGAGCCGGGGGTACAGGGGAAGATGCCCATCCTGCTGTTCCTCATAGACACGTCCGCCTCTATGAACCAGCGCACAGACCTGGGCACCTCCTATTTGGACATTGCCAAAGGCGCTGTGGAGTTATTCTTGAAGGTAAAGGGAGGGGAGGGGAGTGCTACCGAGGATGGGGGGGGTGGATTTAGGTGATTCTGTAACGTTTGCATCGCCCCCCTTCTTTCCTACGCGACCCCCTCCGTCATCCCTCGCCCCGCAGTTGCGCGCCCGGGACCCGGCCAGCCGCGGAGACAGGTACATGCTGGTCACCTACGATGAATCCCCGTACTGTATCAAGGTAAAGGGGCCATCAACGGGGAGTGGTGGGGAGAAGCGGGAGCAAGTTGGCG
>NW_007727941.1:199242-251547 GCF_000696425.1 Galeopterus variegatus | reverse complement strand
GGGCCACAAGTCCGAACCCACTAGGGGCAGAGTTTTTTAGGGACCCGGCCTACCTATTTACATCGCAAATTAGGTTCGTGTTAGCCACGTAGGGGTTTGTCCAGGGACAAGAAAGAAAGGAAGGAAAGGACTGGACTGTGAGCAGTTGTAATAGTCAAATTCGATGATTTGATTCACAGGGTTCTAACCTCCAGGAGAGAAGTAGGGAGGACTTCGTCTCCGTGGCGGGGGCGGGGGGGAGCGTATGTTCCTGTGCTGAGGAGATAAAGAACTGCTTTGCCTGCAGTAGCCAGATAAAATAGAACTCAAACTGTTAAATCAACCTGCATAAGAGTCCTGCTTGCAAGTTGAAATAAAAAAAAAAAAAAATTGCCATAATCCTTGATATCTTTTGCTAGACTTTTAATTATCTTAATAGTGCTGAGAGGCTTAGACTGGATGTGTTGTAATCCGTTTCAGTAGAGTGAGATGCTTTAATGAATGGAACCTAGCAAACTGAATAGTTCGCTGAAGTGTTCCTTCAGACATAAGGAAACCAAAGGGAGACTAATTTTTTAACACTTTGATTAGTAGGTTCCCCTTAAAACTGTTCTGGATTCGATGCTTTGTTTTCAGTTTTTGATTTATATATTTAGAAAAAATGAGCAAGTAGACATCTTTCAAAATGCCAGAAGCTTTTTTAGAAGTGTCAGTTTCCCAAAAGGGTGTGATCATTTTTTTCTACATAGAAAACGTAGACATTCCTAAGACTGAATGTCTACGCCCTTTGACTACTAATACAGATAACCCACCATTTGCATTGTGGCGATTGAAGACTTGCTCCTTAATTTGAAGTAGTAAAAAGGATAAAAGTAAAAAGGACAAAGTAGTGTGCCTTTTTTTCTTTAAAAAAACTTACTTAGCCTTTTTTCTGAATGCCAAGACTGATAGTTTAAAAATACTTTTTAATCTGTAAAACTTAACATGGGTTAAAGGAGTTCTTTATATTTTCTCTATAACCTTTGTTAGAAATAGGTCTTGTAGGGCCGGCCCGTGGCTTACTTGGGAGAGTGTGGTGCTGATAACACCAAGGCCATGGGTTCGGATCCCTGCATACGGATGGCCGGGTAGCTCACTTGGGAGAGCTTGGTGCTAACACCAAGTCAAGGGTTAGGATCCCCTTACCGGTTATCTTTAAAAAAAAAAAAAAGAAAGAAAGAAATAGGTCTTGTAAATGTTTTCTCACAATATGAGCCTTATATTTTGGTTTGGTTAATAAAGATTTCTTATGAGCAATGGTTTTTATTTTGATGATGGCCAATATATTATTTTTTTATGGCTCCTGTCCTAAAATTTTTTTTTTGCCTATGCCTAAATTGAAAATATTTTTTCCTATAATTTTTGTTTGTTTGTTTGGTGGCTGGCTGGAGGGGGGATCTGAACCACTGACTTTGGTGTTTCAACACTACGCTCTAACCAATTGAAATCTCCTATAATTTTCTACAGAAAATTTGTATTTTTAGCTCTTATGTTTAGATCAGTGGTCAATTTTGGTTAATTTTTGTAAATAGTGTTGTCATCTCTGAGAATTTTTTTTTCTGTATGATTCTTCAGTTGTTCCAGCACCATTTGTTGAAAAGACTATTCCTCTCCCCTTGACTGACCTTAACATCTTTTTTGTTTGTTTGGTTTTTGAAACATAATTGATTATGCATATTTGTGGGGCAGAATTGAATAGCAATACCTGTGTATAATGTAGTGATCAAATCAGGATAATTAGCGTGCTCATCATTACAAAACGTAATCATTCCTTCTGTCCAATAACCAATTTCAGGCTAAGCTCCCTCCCCCTCCCCCTTTCCCATCTCTAGAAACCACACTTCCCTTCTCTCCTTCTGAAAGTTCAACACATTATTGGTGTTCTCTCTCTCTCTCTCTCTCTCTCTCTCTCTCTCTCTCTCTCACACACACACACACACACACAAGTGAGAGATTTCTCTTTCTGTGCTTCTCTCTCATAAGTGAGTATATTTCTCTTTCTGTGTCTCTTTTACCTTAATACTATGGCAAAAGTGGGTAAAAGATATAAGCAGAAATTTCACAAAGAGGTATACAAATGGCCAATAATCACATAATGTTCAACATCGTTAGTCTTCAAGGAAATACAAACTAAAGACACGGTGAGAAACCATTACAAATCTACTGACATGACTGAAATTAAAAAGATGCGCAACACCAGGTTGGTGAAGATTTTGAGACTAGGACTCTCTAATGCTGGTGGGAATACAAAATGTTACAATCATTGTAGAAAACTACATAGAGTTTCTTACAAAGTTAAACATAAACTCTCTATTCCTGGGCATGTACCTAAGAGAAAGAAAAAGTATGCCCATATGATAACTCAAAGAAAAAAAAAATTACATGGCAAGATTTACAGAATCTTTGGAAAGGAAAAAAAGGTTTCACCTCGCTCTTAACCATCATTGCATCGTTTTACTTAGCATTATAATCACTGTGCACGTATTACTTTGTATTCTGCTTTTTCCATCTGTTTTATCCCATGAATTATTCTGGGTTGCCACATAGTCTTCATACTTAAAATTTTTAGTAGCTGTGTCACTTATCCATGATATTTTAGAGGTTCCAGATACATCTATGGAACAGAGGGAAAAAGTTGAATTTTATTTTTAGTGGAAATTTCATCTCTTAGCTTCTTTTATTCTGCCATCTTATATACCACATTTTTCACTAAAGCAAAAAACATTCTTCCAAGTTGAGTTTGATTTTTTTTCTTATGTAGGTCAGGTATAGGAAGGTACTTTGTGTAATATGTTTAATTATTAATTACTGGTTATCTTCTTCTTAGTCTTTATGCTTTTCCAAGGTTATTGAGATTTTTCATTTTACTCTTAGGTAATAACTACGTATTCCAGGAAAAGGTTAACAATTTTAATGATGGTCTTGTCATTTTGCTCTTTGTTCCTGAATTACTAATGATATGCCATACTTTGGTAGCATTTTCTTTTTCTGAGTCTCTTTTCAGTCACTGTCTTCTGCCTGCCCCCAGCCCTCCACTCAGCATGTGCTAACTGTTTGTTCTCTTGCTTTTCGCATCCAGCCAGATTGGAAGGTCTGAAATTTTAGAACATCTGGTGATTTTTTCTTAAAATTTAGTCTAGTCTTTCATTCGCTAATAACTGGGAGCTGTAAATGTCTGTCTTCTGTCACACTGATTATCAAACAGGGCTTTCTTTGATTGTCAGCAGGCATCTTAGTTCCTACTTAAAACTTCACTCTTCATTAGGAGCCTGAGGTCCTTTCAGCAAAGTGATGTTAGATAGGGTTTTATTGGTAGCTTATTCTTCTGCAGAATAATGTGAGTGTATTTTTCACTTTCTCTAAGATTGGAGGGACACTGTTTATCTCTTCTCACAATAACTGCTTACTTCTCAGGTCTTAGTTATATCTAACTCTAAACACTGCAAAATGAATTTTATTTTCTTCTAGAAGATTCATTTCTATTGGTGTTGTAAGGGCATGAGTTGTGCATTTAGTTGGGAGGTTTCTTCTTAATAGGCATGCAACTATTCCCAGTATATCCACTTACAAGCTCTGACAGTAAATCTTGTGAAAAGTTACTGTGACTGGAATTTTTCACTAATGTGTACTGTTGAGTATGTGAATATAGTATTTCACCAAAGACTTAGTAACTTTTTACAGCATACCCCTTTGTACTTAGCTGTGTGCTCTTTTAAAATGAGTCATACCTGTTACTTGCAGTCTGCTTTGCATGAATGGAATTAAGTTTTATTTGGGAACCATACAAAAAGCATATGAAATGCAAACGTTGTGTGCTACATCTGTTTTAAGTTGCTTTGTGGACAGGTTTTATACTTAGTGTTACAAATGTTATCACTACATTTATACAGTGATATATTTAGTACACACAGCTAGGATGAAACACTGTGTTTTAAAATTTTAAAATTTAAAAATTTTTAAATTTCCAATGTCTCCTTGTAAGACTAATACACGGTTTTTAAAAGTGGTGTGTATGTATGTTTTATAATAGTTCTTAATAGTCTTGGCTGAGGTTCTGCCGTCTTGCATGTTTTGTTTTGTTTTGCTATGAATCATAATTTCCTTTTATTCAGTGAATAGGAGAGGCAGGCCTGTCACTACTATTAACTTGAAAGAAAGTAAGCCGTTAGACTGGGTTTTGTACTAATGTAAGTATTAAAAATAGCTTTATATTGGAAGCAACTTTATCAAAATTATTTCTTTTTTATTGAAAGAAATTATTTTAACATAAAATGGAATCAGTTTTCTAGAAATAATTGAAACACATGCAAAATTTTCCCTTAAGTGTTTCTTTTTCGCATCCCGTGGCTAGCTTTGCTTACTGGTGTCTGCATGCCTTCATCAACATGTGTCACAAAAAGGCAGAATTTTGGCTTACAGGTTTAGGAAGTAAACAAGCATTTTTAATTCTATGTGTTACAGACATTTATTAGAATTTTAACTTAGGCATAGATGTGTCTCCAATGACACTGTGCCTCTTGCTTCTGTGTTGCTTATGTTGTTCCCTCTGCCTGGGACACACTGGTTGGCCCAACATACCTTAACTCTTCATTCTTCATTCTCAAAAGTTTTCTTGCCCCTCCTCCCTGCCCCACTCCTACTCCAGTGTAACAACTCCCTCTATGATCCCTTAGCACTCTGTCCCTACCTTAATTACATAGCATTTAGCATGTTATATGGTGAGTATTAGTGTTCATGTTGGCCTCACTAACGTGAGCTCTTTCAGGGCACGTATTTGAACTCTATATTTGTACCCCTAATACCAAAAGGAGTGTCTAGATTTTTAATAGGTACTTAATAAATGGAAAAAAGATTTCAAGCAATGTATAAATGTGAAAGCTACTCAGTCCCTCTTCCCCTCCTATTTCCACAACTCTTCCCCAAAGGGTGATCACTATTAATTTGATATGTTTAATTTTTATTACAGCTAGCATTTTCATATAGGTTCGGGTTTATAATATGATAGAATAACATTGTATTTTTTACAAGATAAATGTAGACATCTCCCCTTTCTTCCTTTTGTTTATCGAGTTATAATTTATATACAGTAAAATATATGAATCCTGCTGACTTGATACATTTTTACATTTGCACATTCATGTAACCACCACCCCAGGCCAAGATATAGAACATTTCCGTCAACTCAAAAAATGCCTCTTGCATCTTCTTGCAAGCCCTCCCTCCCCTGCAGCTAACCACTGGGCTGACTTTATCAACATTGTAGTGATATGATCAAAATGGTGTTTCCGAAAGATAAGTCTGACATCGAATTAAGGCAAGGAGGTGAGGAAGGAAGGATGCGCAGGACTCCAAGAATTCAGTTTTGGTCACGATTCCAGCTACTTGAGTCTGGACTGCAAAAGGGCTTTGAAACCTACAGGCTAGAGTTTGTACATTTCTTTTTTTTTTTTTTTAAAGATGACCGGTAAGGGGATCTCAACCCTTGACTTGGTGTTTTCAGCACCACGCTCAGCCAGTGAACTAACCGGCCATCCCTATATAGTATCTGAACCTGTGGCCTTGGTGTTATCAGCACCACACTCTACCGAGTGAGCCACGGCCGGCCCTAGAGTTTGTACATTTCTTCTGGGACTAAGAGCTATTAGGTGGATTTGAAGAGAAATGGGCTTGTCTGTGTGCCTGTTTGGTGGTTGTTGTGTAGAAGCAGCCAGTTGAAGTGTGCTGGGGGAGGGGAGAGCGAAAGGTGGGAAAGACCCAGAAGATGTTGTAGTTAAAGTTACCTACTTTTGCATTAGTGCTGGTTACTTGAGAACTTCTGGCCTTGGATTGGGATTGGGGTGGGGGTGGGGGTGGCAGAGGGCAGGGCACAGGTAAGGATAGGACAAGTATTTTCAGTTTGCCTTTGCTTCAGGAAGATAATTAGAATTGCTCAGAACACAGGGTTCTCAGTTTCACAGAGTGACGAAACATGGCAGCTGTACCACATCTCAGAGAGATATGTGCTTTCTAGAGAAGGGCAAGATGGAAGGACTCTCTTTATAGGGGTTGTGGGGGTGGGGGATGAAGAAAGAAACTGACTTTTTAAATTTTAGTCCTTAAATGAAAAACTCTTCGTAAACACGGCCTCTGGTTTCCTTTTACTGAGAGTGTAAATGAGAGATCCAGGCAGTCCCTTTGTCTGCCTATTGGGAGCTTGGAATACATTATCTCCTGGATAAAGTGTTGGAAATGGTGATTACGTTCCCAGACCTCCCTCCCCAAGAAAGCCTTCTTAAGCCTTAATATCACTTAGCGATAGAACTATGGTGTTTATTATTGTTTCTACTGGGAAATGGGTTTGGATTTCCAACTTGAATTGTTAAAAGCACATTCTTCCCCTCTTCTTTCTCACAACTCTGCGTGGACTGGTGGTTTCAGTGAAGGGCAGAGAAACCATAATGGCTCCAGCAAAGAGGGTGAGGGGCTGAGGTGGCAGTGGAGGTTAGTGTAGCTCTTCAAATATGCCAGTCATTCGTATTTGTAGATTAGCTATATTTACACTGTAGCACGGCATCCACCTGCCATGTGTGGTTACTGAGTACTTGAAAGGTGGCTAGTGAGTGGATGCTATACTGAATAGTGTAAAATATGGTGTTATAGATATATTGAGTTAAATAAATTATATTATTGATTTCACCTGTTTCTTTTTACTTTTTTAATGTGGCTACTTGAAAATATAAAACTATGTATATGGCTTGCTCTATATTTCCATAAGATAGCAGTGTCAGTCTGTATTCTTTCTTAAGATATTTTATGATGTTCATGTCCTAGAAATTTTTTCTGCAGGAGGATCCCCTCTCTCAAAGTTCTGTTTAAAATGAGCACAGCTGTAAAGGATTCATTATACATAGAAGGTTATCGTACAGTTCAAAATCGATGGCTTGATAACCCTTGGCCCTGGGGCAAAATATGAAAGCATCCCCATTCTTGTTTGTATTAAAAGCCAGTTTGATTGCTTAGACTTTTGGATGCATTGGTGATCCAACTGGTTGGGTTAGAAGTTTTTTCCTGGGCTAAGTACAATAGAATGTGTATGTGAACTAATGTAACTGCGGTAATTCAGAGTTCTGTTTATAAAATGTGCTCACAGTGGCATTAAATGTTTCATGCTTTCAGTGTTATTGGAAATATGTAAAATGTCCCTTATTTAGATTTACCCAGTTACTCTGCCTAAGAATTCTCAGGAATAACATTCTTCAGGAAAAGTAAGATAAAGAATAAATTCTCTAGCTTGGCATAGTGTAAATCCTAAGAAACAAAGGAGAGTTTGTGTCACTGCTCTTATTGAAGGCTTTCTTGATGTTCCCTAGCAGAGCCCTTGTCTCATATCATGGGAAGTCATCAGTAGCATTAAAAGGAAGGGGGAGGTCTACGTGACAGGAAAGCTCCCAGGATTCTTACTTTTGGCAGTAGTTAACTTTCTCTAAGCTCAATCCTCTTAGTGGGGTTTATAAGAAGTGACTGATTATGTTAATTCTGCTACTATAAAGGCTCTCGGTTAAGGAATAAATACCAATGTCTAAATCTGAGGCTGGAACAGACACATGAAAAAATGCTCAACATCACTCAGCATTTGGGAAATGCAAATCAAAACCACTTTGAGATACCCTCTCACTCCAGTTAAGATGGCTAATATCCAAAAGACTGAGAATGATAAATGCTGGCGAGGTTGTGGAGAAAAAGAAACCCTCATACACTGTTGGTGGGACTGCAGAATGGTGCAGCCTTTATGGAAAATGGTATGGAGGTTCCTCAAACAATTACAGATAGGTCTACCATATGACCCAGCTATCCCACTGCTGGGAATATACCCAGAGGAATGGAAATCATCATGTTGTAGGGATACCTCTACTCCCTTATTTATTGCAGCACTATTTGCAATAGCCGAGAGTTGGAACCAGCCTAAATGTCCATCCATGGACGACTGGATGAGGAAAATGTGGTATATCACACAATGGAATACTACTCTGCTATAAAACAGAGTGAAATACTACCATTTGCAGCAATATGGATGGACTTAGAGAAAATTATGTTAAGTGAAATATGTCGGGCACAGAAAGAGAAATGCCATATGTTCTCACTCATTTGCGGGAGCTAAATAAACATACAAACAAATAAATGGTGGGGGTGGGGAAAGACACAATGATCACAACAGTTCCTTGAACTTGTTAAGACAGGTGAACAGATATGATGTTGATGGGGGGAGGCGGGAGGGAGGAAGGAGGAAGAGGAATTGGTAAAGGGACATGAAAATCGACTACATTGTATATTGATACATTAAAATAAAAAAAATCTGAGTGTGGGTGGAAGTACAGATATACTGATAAATAGCATATATAAGAGGTGCAACCATTTTATGGCCCTAGTTTTGGATCCTCCTAAATTCCATCTTATAGTAAAAGGTGTTATCTGGCTTTTGCATCATATCCCTATGTTTCAGATATGATTTGTCTTATATCTGCTTCCTTGTAAAAGTGAACAATCATATAATAGCTTTCTAATAATAGCAGTTGATTTTTACTGAGCAATGCTAATGCACGGGGCAATGTGCCAATGAATCTAAAGTATTTAGTTTATCTTCCCAGTCAGCCTGTCATAGGTACTATTATTATCCCCATTTAATAGATAAGGAAACCGGGGCCCAGAGAAGTTAAGTAACACAGCTGATAGTAACCCAGGTTTGTCTCTATTCCAGAGTCTTCAGTAATTTACTACTTCATTTTACTATCAATTGTGATAGAACATTCCTTTGATAACTTCTCATTGGTATTTTCTCATTAGATGTATGTCCCAAAGCCATCATGTTTTAGACAGAATTATTATGCTATTATTTAAAGCTGCTTCTAATATGGTAGTACTTGGTATTATAGCAAGCACTCAATGAATGAAAATTATTACTGCTAGTGTTATTTTTATTATGTCTTTGACTATTTCGGTGTGAATATCATGGTGCATTTGTTTGTAAAACACTTCTGCCTTTGATGTCCCACAGTTCTGCCCCTACTCAGATGTGCAGTTGTTGAGATTCATGGTTGATGGAGCCTGACATACTATGTAAATGTTTGGGAGTAGAGAGTGGGCACTGCTGACCTAGGCTGAGTAGGCACTATAGGAAGAGTGGTAGGCTTGTAAAAGCAACAGGGTAATTCACGGCCACATCTAGTGGCCACCAGAAACTGAAATGCCATCTTCACTTTACCAATCTCCTGATAAATGTTGTTTTCTGTGGAGAAAAGAAAGACATTGATTGTACTCCACAGTAGCCATTTAGTTTCTTCTCAACTAAATGGAGGAGGCAGAAGTGGTATTTCAAAAGGCCTGTATGCACCATACTGCCTCTGCAGAGTTCTGCTTGTCAGCCTTCGCCTCACCTGTTCCACCCCCCGGTCATAGCCAGATAGCTTTTTTTTTTTTTTTTCCTCCTGTTTAGTTAGGTGTCCTCAGGTAGAGAGGTGGATTTCAAAGAAGAAATGGAGATACTGCCAACTTAGCCACTGGGGTAGAGAAATGTTACATAAAGACTTTTGTGGTGATGTGCCAGATGTTCTTAGAAAAAGTAGAGTTCTGTATCTTAAAGCATATTCACCTGATCATACTCCTCATTAATGCCAGTCGCTTTTTCATTATTTATATCCTGCCCTCTAGTTTGAACAGTTAGTGAACTTCGTACCAGAAGCAAACTCTGAATTCAAATGCTATTGAACAAAAGACTTGAAACATTTTTGTTTGTGCAACTGAGAACAGTACTATTGAGAAAAGTAAATATGATTTATTAACGCCTTAGGATTTACTATAGGGCTCCTTAGACAAATTTACTGATGTTTATTCTTTTTGTCCTTGACTACGCTTGAAACTAACTACCCCTTCTTTCCAGAAACTTATCACCTCCTCTATTCTGTATCCACCCCTCTCTCTGATAATTCTTTCCCTATCTTCCAAATTCTTTCCTTTGGTAAGTACATTAGGCCTTATTCATGGTTGCAAATATTCCATGTACACAGTGGCTTCTCCATCTGCAGCTTCTCATCCGGGCATCTCATCTGACTACAGGATATCTCCACTGGCTGTCCATCCTGCTATCAGCTCTCAGACCTCCTAAGTCTCTAAAACCTATCCCCTCTTCCATATTTCCAGTCTTTTAGTCACCCAGGATTGAAAGCTAGTCATAATTCTGCTTTGATTCTTCCATCTTCTTCTAAGGCCCATCTGTCATATTTTTGAAATGTCTCTTATATATGTTTTTTCAACTCAGTCTCTACTGCCATTATTTTAATCCAGGTCCTCATGGTTTTATCCTTTGACCACTGTACCAGCCCTCTGACTGATCTCCCCAGTGCCTCCCAAATTCCTACTTTCCATTCTGCTAACACCAACTGCTAACTTTCTTAAAAAGCTGGTTTTATCATGTCAACCTTCCCACAAACCTTCAAAGACTCCCCATGTCTATGGGGTCAAGTCTAAATTGTTCAGCCCATCAGTCAGAACTCTCTGGGATCTGCTCCACGTGTCTGTATAAACTTATTTCCCATCATTTCCCACAGGAGTCCTACACTTCAGCCAGATCTGTGTCTTCCACCCCCTGAGTATGTCTCCCCATTTGGATGCCAGCCTTTAGAACATTAGTTAACCAAAGGAAGAGGAGATACAGCCAGCTGAGCTGGGGGTCTGGGGGAGGAGAGGAAGTGAACTGAAATCATTCCATTAAGGGTGTGACTTGAGGGGGAGGATGTAACAGAAGATGCTTTAAAATGCTATTATAACATCAGAAATTGCAGAAGGAAGAGGGGAGGGAGCTGGAGTATGACCTTTAGTTGGTGATTAGCCCGAACTAGACCACTATGGTTTGATTTAAATTGGCCCGAAGTTGCCTGGAGGCACTGCTGTTTAATAGGAAGCCCCAGTCTCTCTTTGCATTTCTGTCTCTGGGGAAGGCAGCCCACTTAGACAGTAGACAACAGGATCCTCGGGAGAATCTCTAGCCTTCAGTACAACCATGGCATTGGAAAGTTAGGACTTCCTCTGTTTTATTTCCTGAATGAGAATGCTGACAAGGTGCAGAGCGAAGCTTTCCATTTTTCTTAAAAGCCTGCATATGTGTATAGACATGAACTCCATTTCTTATTGATACTTTTGAGCTGTAAGTTAGAAGTAAATTTAGGCTCTTGTTAGGTACGTTTAGATTTTAAAAAGTAGTCATAGTTTGTTCTGTCTGATAGATCACACCATTCACTGTCACATCATATGGCAAGTTTTGTCACTCCAACAGATCTGTAAAGAGTGCTGGACTGGAGGGCAGGAGACCCAGGTTCTTATCCTGAGTCTGCAACTAATTACACACGTGACCCCAGGCAAGTCATTTAACCTTTTATGGTGTCAGTTTCCTCATCTGACTAGATTATTTCCAGGGTTCCTTCCAAACATGTACAGGAGATAATTGTATAACAGAAAGGCAGGAAGTGGAATAATTGAGACTTGGAATGCAGGGTGCTTTCAAAATTAGTTTTAAAAACAGTTCCAGTATGTGCTTAGTGAACTATATATATTGCATACTTGGTGGTTAAATAGGTAAATGTCACTACATTTTATAGATGTTTCTGTTTGCTGCTAACACTTTAATGTTCGGGACAGAGTCCTATCAATAGTTACTTCAAAAGAAGGTTTGGTGAATAGATAGACTAATTTTGTATTTTTGTTAGGATTTTCGACAATGAAGGTGTGTTACTTCAAAAAAACAATGCAAAAAAACAGCTCATAAAAATTTTTGAGAGAATTTAAAAAAAGGATTAGTCTGGGGAAAGAGGTGCTATATAATCTTTAGAAAATAATAAATGACCATCTTCTATCTCATAGTTAACTCTTGCAGTGTTTGGATGGGGCTTAATCTTACTATTGTCCATGAGTGCTTTTTCCAAGGCCAACTTTGTTAATTTTTATTTTCTGTATATGTCCAAAAAATGTCTCTTGTTAGAATCCGAAATCTAAACAATTGAACATGTGATCTACGCAATGGCATTTTTTTTCCCGATAGTAGGTATTGGTTGATAACTACAGTTGAGACTAGGAAAGGCAACGTTAACATTTATGTATGATCAAGTTTGGGAAATTCTAGGATGTGTCTGCTTTAGTAACAGTGCCATTGACTCTTGGGCAGAGGGAAAATTTTCTAAAATTATTTGTTTCTATGTGTTACCATTCAGTGGTGAAGATCAAATATCTTTTGATCTTATACTTTCCAGTGACCTCTGAGATGTGTGCTGCTTCACAATATTATCCTAGTTCCCTGGGGTAAGAATTGAAAACTTCAAAAATGTATTTTGCACATTTTCTACATTAGTACTTATGATTATTTATTCACTCAAAAAATTCAAACTAGGTATTTTAAAGAAAACTTGGCAATGCAAAATGGTGAACTGTATATCAGTGGAATCAAACTGAGTTATTTATTTTGCCCAGTTTACTTAAAATATGTGGTCATGCAAGTCTTTAACTGTCTACTGAAAAACATTTCAGCAGGCCACAGACTGTCAAATAACTTTCTGCAATATATTAGGGAAGCAACTTCTTAAGAACATTTTTAAAAAGTAGAAGATTCAAGTAAGCTAGACTTCTTTTATGTGGTCTTGACTGGTGGTATTTCCTGAAGCATGTGGATGAAAATTAGTAAGACTGAACCACGGGATGGTAGCATTGAGAGTTCTCAGGAAGGGAACTGATTTAATCAAATAAAATGGACTTTGCACATTTTAGCAAGCTCAGGACACTAAGAAAGGCCCGTGGGGAAGTAACTGTGACAAAAAGGAATCTAAGAGAACTGGATATTCTTAAACTAAGTAATTTTATAAGAAAAAGCTATGCCAGTGCATGTAAAACAGAATAATAAAATGCCTCCTTTGGGCCTAAAAGTATACCAGTACCTTGAGTTAAGTGAGAAAAACATAGAAAAGTAAAGTCAGGCCAAATAGCAAGAGTATTAAGGGGGAAAAATTGTGTCAGACAGGGTCAGAAAATACAGTGCAGGAAGGGAGTTTTAAAACAAGGTACAAGAAGCAAGACAATTCCATTCTTGCAATGATTTAGTGTCTTCCTAATGTGTACTTCATAATTTCAACAACATAGTTTCCTTTATAGGTGTGCTAGCTGTACACATAATTTAAAAAGCTATGTTAACATTTTCGGGTGATTTAGGGGTCACAGTGTTCTGTTACCTCAGAGGGCAAGTTAACTTTGTCTTGTATCTATCAAACTTGGAGTCCATTTTAATTGTGAGAAGAAAATTCTTCACGTTGAAAAGTTTTAACTCGCACAAATATTCGGTATAAGGCTAAGGGCAAAGACCAAGGGAAAAGCCACTTATCTCCTCGGGAGACAGAGTTGATTGGAAAAGCAGGGCTTCTTGTTTTTCACATCATTTCGTCTTGTTGTTCAGTTTACCAATGCAGGAACAGTTTGTGATGACGAAGATGATACAATGTTAAATTGAAGAGGAAAGTAAGTTGGTTGAAAAACACTGTTGAAATTGATTTATTCAAATTGTCTGGGTTGTTGCAGAGCAAGCTTTCCTCAGATTTATGGAGAGCAGATGGACAAAGGAAAATAGTTTATCTTTCAACAAGGGATGGCCCTGCTAAATTTAGACTCTTCGGCTTTAACTTGCAACATCTGGGAAAATACACAACTCCGTTAATCATCTAGTTTGTAACCACCTAGAAGCACCTAAGGTCCAGAATATCCCTCCCTGGTGGACTTATGAAGAGCGAATGTTACCAGGATGATTTCATTTCCTTTAAGAAAAGATAAAAAGTCCTGTCAAGGAGAGGAAAGCAACATGTATAGTCTCTCTGGCTGTCAGCACAGCGTTTTATTCATTCACTGCGAAGGGCTTGCTAACAAGCTAGGAGGACTTGATCCGGACTGCAGTGCTCTTCAGGAAAATATCCAAATAGGCTGTAGGGTGTGTGTGCCCAAAACGGCTCAGTGCAGTGGCTCAGCAGCAAGTCAGGGGGACATAGCAAGTGGTGCCTTCCACTGAGTTCTCTCGCTGCTGTGTTAGAGAGTCTGGCTTGTGACAATCTGTAATAAACAGTGATTCTTTTTGCTTTGAAAAGATTTACTGCCAGTGCCTTTCAACAGCCACCACCCTAAAGAATCTTGATTATTCAATTATTTTTTGATTTACAGATATTCAATTTACATATGGTTTTAAGGGGCACCTCTCTTGTGGAAAGTTAGGTGCAACTGTCCTAAATATCTTTATCAGTTACCTTGGACAGGGAAATTAATAGCATGTTTATTAAACTTGCACATTATATTAAGTTTAGCAAGGTCACTAATATTTTGAAAATGGATTACAAGTGACTTTTAGAGATAAAGCAGGGGTTTTTAGAAAGGTCGCTAACACCGCTCCCACATCCCCTTCAAGGACAGTTGTTCTGCTTTTTATCTTTTACTCGTTTATACTTCCTGGCAAGATTTTAGTGGAGGAAAAGATTCCTCTCTTCTAAAAAAGAAAAAGAAAAAATATCAATGAATCAGAGAAATGGTCTGGCCAAAATGGGATGAAGTTCAGGAAGGACAAATACTAGGATGCTGAGGTTTGGGGGAGCCACTAAATAACACCCTTTCCTTTTCTTTCTCCATTTTAAACCAATGGAGAAATAAGACAGAGGAGCCAGCCAGAGTTCTAAATGACAACTTTATTCCTTATAAGAGTGAGACCGGAGGATATAGCTTAGCTGTGTGTTCTGAAAAGCTTCCACGTAGTTCACGTATCTACGGACCTCCCCTATGAGTCTGTTGTAGGGGCAGAGCCTATCCCTTAAGCACGACATGTCAGAGAACATACCAGAAAATTAGAAAGAGCTTCAGCAACAGGCCTAGAGGGAACATGCCAGATTCCTGTTCCCAAACCCACCAGTCAGATTAGAAGATGGAAGTGAGATTGCAGAGGGTATTGGAGAATATTTCTTTTAGACTTTGCTCTTCTGAGGACAGGAGTGCAACTTCTCTTCTTTCTGTGGTGATCTGAGTGGGGAATAAATGGTTAGTGGCTAGCTGGATAGAGCTGGGACCAAAACCCAAATCGCTGACAGACTCAAAGGCCCATGTTTTCCTATTAGTATGAAAAGATATTTAGTTGATTATGCAAATTTAAACCAGGTCTGAATTGACATATTTACTAAGACAGAAAGTGTTTTCTTTCTGTAAGTCACATTTCTATAAAGGATTGTTACAAGGTATAGAATTATAGGATACATAAGTCCGATTTATATTAAATGATTGTTATGAGGTATAAAAGTATAGTATACGAAAACTGAAAGGTACCCTGGAGTTGGTTTTTCAATCCTTTCATTTCCTGGATGAAGAAACAGAGCCCCCAAAGGGTTAAGTGACCTACTCTGGACCACTTGCCATGCTAGTTGATGACAGCTAGGAATAGACTAGGGTCTTCTGATTCCTAATTCACTGCTCCTCATACCCAATTGTTCTGTATTTAGACATCAGGAAAGTAGGTTTAAACTAAATGAAATTTGTAAATTTCGTTAGACTTATGAACTTTTAAGCTGATAAACAAGACATGTCTATGAGGTGAATATACGGAATATGTGGAAGAGTGTAGGAAAGTGATTTAAATTGTTGGGCTCTGAAGTTAGGCTACCTGGGCTCAAATCTTAGCTGTAACAATTACTAGCTGTTTGACCTGGACACATCGCCTACCCTCCCTGAGCCCCAGTGTCCTCATCTATAAAATGGAGTTAATGACGGCACCTACCTAGAGGGTGGTTATGAGACTCAGAAGAGAAGGTTGTAAGTAAGATACTGTGCTTAGGTGAGTTCCTAACATATAGGCACTGATAAATATTAGCAATCATTATTCATTATCATCATCATTTCACCTCTGAGAAACTTTTAAAACTTGACCTGGGAAGACAATAAACCTTTAGCTTAAGATTTTACCCATCCCAGGTTACTCCTCTGTCCAAAACCTCCATTCTTTTTTTTTTTTTTTCCTTTTTGTCTTTTTTTGTGTCCGGCAACGGATCGCAACCCTCAGTGTCGCGCCCGTACCGGACCAGGACCAGCAACGGGATCGCAACCCTCGGTGTTGCTCCCGCACCTCGCTCAGCCAGTGAGCGGGAACCGGTCTGTATGTGGGATCCGAACCCTCGGCGGGAGCGCCGCCACGCTCCCAAGCAGTGCACTGTAGCAGTGCGCCACCGGGCCGGCCCCAAAACCTCCATTCTTTAGGTCTCCCAGGATAAAAGCTTTGTAGTCATCTTTCTCTCTCCTTTAGGCCGTATTCTGTCTGTCACCAAGTCCTATCTTGTTTTTTTCAAATGTTTCTCAATTAACTCCTTCTCTATTCACATCCTTATTCAGGCCTTGATTCCCATAGGCCTGGATTGCTAATCAAGCCTCATAGCTTTTTTTTCTGACTACAGCTTCTCCATCCTCCAGTCCGTCCTATATGTCACTGCCATATTGCTCTTGCCGAGACACTGCTTTTATCCTGTTTCTCTCTGCCTTTGAATCTGTAATGACTCTATTGTCTGCTGCATCAAGGCCAAGTTCCCCTGCCTGACCTTCAGGTCCCTCAAGAACATCAGGTTCTGATACAAATATAATGTCAGCCATGCATGCAATTTAAATTTTTTCTAGTAGCCACATTAAAAAGTCAAAAGAAACAGGTGAAATTTCCAATTAGAAATTGCCAATTTCTAATTTTACCAACATATTTTATTTAACTGAAAATATCCAACAACATTATCATTTCAACATGTAATCAAATATAAACACAATTAATGAGATTTTTGCATTCTTTTTCTGTTTGTTTGCTCTATGTGCTCAAGATCCCATGTACATGCTACACTCTCATTACATGTCCATTCAGACTGGCCACACTTCAAGTGCTCAGTAGCCACATGTGGCTAAGGGCTACTGTATCAGATAATGCAGCTCTAGGATGTGACTTGCTGCCACTGTCACCTCCACAAACAAGGCATGTGTAAATCTCACTTCTTTCTTGTTTGTTAAAACAAAATAGGATGGTAACACTGTGCCTATTTTATAGGGTCGCCCTAAGCCATTGTGAAGTGGGCAAGTGCAAGCTGTAAAGTTCTGTAAGGATGCAGGGAAGTTGTTATTGGGACTAAAGGTTTTACTGACGTGACAGCAGGATATCTTTGGAGCAGAGTAATTTGAAAGGAAAGACCATATTAAGCAGGCAAATTAGCTGTCTTAATTCACATATGACAAAATTAACTTCAAGCGGTGAATGGGAAGTATAAACGTATATTCTCTCCCACTATCTCTTTATAATTATCTTTCCAGAAGAATAAGTTTCTCTAAATATTTCAACGAATCTGTGGGCCTTTTTTTTTCCTTCAGCATTTTGAGAAATGGATATAGGGGCATTTAGTTCTTCTCTTGAGATAGGAGCTGGATCGCTACCAAGAAGTTCATTGCTTTTGCTATTAAATGTAGCCCACACACTTTTTAGTACTGAGGTAGGAGTGGCATTAACAATTTCTTGTATTGTCCAATTCATTGTGAAGGATTGGAATTGACCGAAAAACAGAATGTCAGCCATTCAGATGAAGAAACTATTTGTAAAATGCTTTCAGTTTGTATTATAAAGGAAAATTTTTTAAAGAGTAAGTGTTCTGGATAGATGATGAATAAGACTACCAACAATCCGGGCAATATTTAAATATTGATGAGTTATAAAGTGGTACCCAAACCTTATCCCAGCCCTTTACCAAATCAAATAGTCCATTAATTTTTCTTTAGTCATAACTTGGGTTATCACATGGCCCTTCAGGACTTCAGCACTTAATATAGATATAACTATAATTTTACAGTGTGAAAGTAAGATTGCTAAATGAAGGAACTCCAAAAAAAAAAAAAAAGTCAACTTTATAAAGTGGCTTCTGGGTAAAGGAGTCCACCATTCACAAATTTGCCCAAGCCAGAAACCTCAACTTGATGCATGACCCTTTCTACCTCACCCATCCCTGTAATTAGCTACTAAATCCTTATGACTCCACCTCTGAAATACTTTAATATGCAACCTCCTCTCCATCCCTACTGCCCTAGCTCGGACTTTCATAATTTTTCTCATAAGCTCTTGCAACAAGTCTCCAAACCAGTTCCTCTGCCTCAAGCTTTAGCCTCTCCTCCACCCCATAATTTATTCTCCAGCTACCAGCAGAATGATCTTGCTAAAACACAGATCTGATCATGCCGCTCCCCTAATTAAAAACCTTGAGTTCTTCCCAGGACTAATAGATATAATCCAAACTCCTGAGCATGATGTACAAAGCATTTTACAGTCAGAGCCCAGATTATCTTATCAGCCTTGCCTATTGCCATATACCCCAGAGCAATGATTATCAGATTACTCATGGCTCTCCAGTAAGTCCTATCCTTTTATGAACTCTCTGTTCTCTTCCTTTGGACTGTCCCCTCCACCCCTCACATTAGTGAGTCTCATGATCTCCTCATCCAGTCAGGCTGCCTCAAATGCCACATCTTCTGTGAGAAGCCTTCTCTCACTCTCTGGTCACTTGTTTTTTAGTCTGCATAAGTGCATTCCTTATTCCTTTGTGGCAGGAACTCCTCAAGGCCTAATTCCTCTCTGTATCCCCAGCATGTAGCATTCTGCCCAAGATAGCATAGTTGGTCAGTAAAAATTTATTGAATAGATAAAGAATTGATGCCATCCTCCCCACAACTGTACAACTTTCTCTTCTACCCAAAGAAGAAATCTAATTTCCAAAATCAGTGTGATTTATACTCACGTATTTGACAAGACATTTTAATTCATACTCCATCCTTTTAACTAAAGTTTAGTTGTCCAGCGCAGTAAGATTTTCCTTGGGCCATAAGGAATTATTCTCATCCCCTACTTTCCCCCAATACTAAACATCATTTGTACAATTTGGCCAAAGGAGCACATGGAAAGTTTTAACCTTCAGATCCTTTTACCTATAGGATATGTTAGGAATATTAAAACAAAAAACAGCAGACTAAGCACATCTGTAATGTCTCAGAATCCCAGACTATTGAACCGGGAATGAATCTTAACCAGGATCATCTTCACCTTGTATAGTTAAGCAGGTTGTATACTGTTTAACCCTAGGGGGTGCCATACTCATAGATTACAGTGTGAATGACATTCCCCCAGAGTGGTATCATTTGCAACTTTACACAGTGTCTCTGCTTATAAAGTCATCTTTCTTTTCAAATAAGAAAATTGAGGTGTTGAGAAGCCAACAGGTTTGCTCAAGGTAACACAGATATTTCACAAAAGGATTTGTAGGCAATGACCTGCCCCTTTTTTACCTCTCATTCTACTAACCCAGATTGTTTCAGGAGATCATGAAACCAGAAAAGAGTATTTGCTGTAGTTATACAGATAATGGACAATGTGCCTTCAGCTAAACATAAAATTTATATCATTTAGTTTATCTCTGTATGAGTGTTATTTGGTCTTGCTTTCCACCTCCAGCTGTGCTGGCGTGGTTGGCATTCAGCAATCACTTCAGCATTCAGCAATCACACTGCTGCCCTCATGTTTGCCAAGGCTTGCGTGGCTATTTATTCCACCGTGTCGCCAAGCTCCAAGCTGTGCGGTTTGCTCCTCCCTCACTGACCCACTCCTCGGTGACTTACTGTTAGCTCTCATCTTCTTTTGGCTTGTCTTGTTGGCATTTTGTGCTGCTTTGTTTTTATAGCCATCACTAACCAGTCAGCAAGATCCTTTCCTTCCTTCTGTTCTACATACCAATCAGTCACAGCATGTTGGCAGTTGACCTTGGGTCTTTGGTTCTTTGCTGCTGTTCATAGCTGCTGGGGTGCCTAGGGGATGCTGCTTCTTTGCCAAAACTTTTTGTTCATTTTTTTCTTCCCTTATTATAGATTTGGGGCCTTCTGACTACTTGAAGATCCCAGAAGGATTGTCTCCATATAAGTGTGGCTCTATTTCTATAATTCCCCCTTTACTCTCCTTTAAAAATGAAAACATTGCTTGGGAGGGAGAATCTTGGTTAGAAAAATGAATGTAGATCAGATACTCAATAGCACATTGTCTGTCTCCATCATGGACAATGAATTTTAAAAATAACTCCTCCTTCCTCTCTCCCTTACTCCACACTCACCGTCAGTGTCAAGCTAAGGTAACTGAGGTGTTTTGATAGGTTTGGTTGGGCGTGAATAGAAAACTGGACCTCTTGAGCCAAAGCGCTCCAGCCATAATGGACAAATGTACATTTTGCTCTAGTTCTTTGCTCTTGATCATGAAAGCTAGCAGATCTTTCTGAAACCAATTGCTTGCACTAGTTCCACTTGATCGGTCAAGATATAAAACTAGGTTAAGGAGAGATTACTTTGTTAGAGGTTTGATACTTGATTTTAGTGGTGTTTGCACTTTATATACTGTTCATTATATAATTGGGAATTTCTTTGTAAATGTTTGGTTTTCAGGCTGGTTGGAAGGAAAATCACGCAACGTTCATGAGCGAACTAAAAAATCTTCAGGCTTCTGGACTTACTACTCTTGGTCAGGCTCTAAGATCCTCATTTGATTTGTTAAATCTCAATAGATTAATATCTGGAATAGACAATTATGGACAGGTAAAAAATTTTTTGAGTGAGTACAGCTAATTTATTTTGGTGACTTGGGGTAAGAATTTAAAATTGGGCATGGTTACCAAGTTTTCTGCTACTTTTTGTAACCTCCTAAAGAAGTTCACCCAAAAGAGATTCATATGCCTTTTAAAATACATACTTTAAAAGAAATCTCTCTCTCTTTTTTGGTTCTTGTATGTAGCTTGATTATAAAATAGTTAAAATTGCCTACCATCGTATCGTCAGATATCTGAGAATGGGATGAAAAAATTGCTGAGAAATATTGGGACAAGACAATTGGAGAGAAACTTTCAGTGTCCTTAACTCCCCCAAGCCCTCCCAATCTGATGAAAAAGCTCTAGAATAAGAAGGCAGAATCACATTTGTTGCTGCTACTGTTGTCCTTTCCTACTTTAAAAACTCTGCTCACAGTAACCAAAGTCACTCTCCAGGTTGCAGAACATTTCACTAGTATCCCCCTATTTGTGCCAGGATTTTGAGTCAGGTGAATGGATTCATGGCTGTGAATAACACTGCCATTATAATCTCTTTAATGTCATTATTTTACAATAACTTGGAAAGCAAAAGGAGAGAAATATTTGATTGTTAGAGTTTGGGGAGTTCCTGAATTATAAGAATTCCTCAGTTTATACTGAATGTTACCTCTTTAGGCATTATTTTGATTCCCACCCATTTTGGTCCCTGATCTTTTTCTTCTTGCTTATCCAGGCAAAGTTATATCAAGTTATCATATCATTGGCAAGGCAAATGTAAAAGTTTAAATACAATTTTATTACTTTACATGGCTCTAATGCTTTTTAACATATTTTAGGGGAGAAATCCATTTTTTTTAGAACCATCTATTTTAATTACCATCACAGATGGAAACAAGTTAACAAGTACTGCTGGTGTTCAAGAAGAGGTGAGATTTAAATTTTTTCATTTAATTTAAATGGCAGAGAACATGCAGCTATCTCTGTGGGAGGCATATATTTCCAGTTAAGAATAAGTTTGGTCAAACCTTCCATCTTGGTAATCCTTGAAAGATTGCTTAATTTCATTGAGTTACATGAAAGAAAAGTGAACCGTTTAACTCTGTCTTCATTTTTGTATTGGTTGTTATGATGAAACTTTTCAAATTTTGCCTCATCAGCTTCATCTTCCTTTGCACTCTCCTCTGCCTGGAAGTGAACTAACCAAAGAACCTTTTCGTTGGGATCAAAGGTTATTTGCCCTGGTGTTGCGTTTAACTGGGGTGGCTTCTACTGAACCAGAGCAACTAGGGAGCGTACCAACTGATGAATCTGCCATCACACAGATGTGTGAAGTCACAGGAGGTATGGCAATATTTAATATTTCTGAAAGAAGAATTCAGGGTGGGAGAGTATAGTTTTTGTTAAATGTCAAGTGCATCTTTTATCTGTTTTCCTTCAAAATCTTTTAACTCTGCTGCTTAAGCTCATCATAGATATGGTATTTGCTGCCAACATAGTTATTATTATTTCAAGTTATATTTTAGGATTTCAAATGCTTGTGTTGTGAAATAGCATTTTACTTGATTAAACGTGTGCTACTTGTTTTTCCTTCTGGTATAGGTCGCTCTTACTGTGTTAGAACACAAAGAATGTTGAATCAATGTTTAGAATCTTTAGTTCAAAAAGTTCAGAGTGGTGTAGTTATTAATTTTGAAAAAACCGGACCAGATCCACTTTCTATTGGAGAAGGTACAGTAGATAACTTTGTTTTTAACCCTAAAGTGTTATACAGGAGAATGATCTGAGATTGAGACATTAAACAAATTACAAAAGACTCTGTCTTCACTATCCACATACACTCGAGTGATTCCAAATGTCCGTCTGAACAATTACCATACATACATTGCCTATGTATGTGTCAGGTGGCCAAATTCTAACAATTTTACTTTTATGTCAAATTTTCGTACAAAAAGTCTTCCTTTTCCTGGCCCATTTTACATTCCCTAGTTCCAGTCCTGGGATGGCACTGACTCATTTACCTCCCTATTCACAAAATATCAGGAGATTCACTATGGTGTACCGCTTGATTAGTAATCTGGTTTTGGTCTTGTGAGCGCCAAATATGTTGAGCTGTTTTATGAAATCTGTGTTAGTTACCACACCTCAGCAAGAGACTGTGAAATGTTTATCCAGGAACTGCTAATATTCTACAAGATCCTACACATTAGTATTTTCCCAGTCACTTTTTAGCTGTAGAACCTTTTCTCTTCAAATGAGATTTTACAGAAAGTTCATCATCTAAAAATAGATAAAAGCAGAGCTACTTTTGCACAATAGAAGTTAAACCGTAGGGAATCTCCAGATATTTTATGAATAGATGTTTGTAACCACTCGAATGCATGTGGATTTCAAAGGGATCAGGGAACTAAACAGCACTATGGTAATGCATTTGAAGACTCCCTTACAGCTCTGTTCTGGTTGTTGCTTCTCATTTCTATTAGTTCACACACAGATATACATGGGTACACATAGACTCACTCCATTATTACCATGGTGTTTGTCTGATCTGATCCATACATTGTAATTGTGTTGGCCAAGGACAAAGGGGCCAAGTGCAGTGGATCCTCTGGTTTCTGGCCTTTTCTATTTTTTTCTCTTTAGTTCCCGGATCTCTTTGAGAAGCTATTGGAAAAATATAGACCCCCCCTAGAAAAATGGGCATAAGCCACACGACATAATTTTATGTACAATTTCAGAGGTTTTTTGGACTCCCAAATTAAGAATACCTGCCATAGAAGACTGAGGCCTTATAGCCTATTTTAAATTAATTGTATAAGAAGGGCACATTGTATTGCTAGCACCTGATTGCTCAGTCCATGATTTTGTGTTCACTACCTTAATGTAAGCTGGAGATTTTCATATTGAAGCCCTAGTGGGATTTGGTGTCACATAAATAGCTCGGATTTTCTTGCTAGCTCCAGTTCTCCTTTCTCTGGAGTTATTAACCTTTCAGATTCTGATGAAAGCTAAGAACCCTTTCCTAAGAAAAATGCACATCCCCAGAATTGTGAGCTCAACCTCAGGGGGGACCTTCGAAGCCATTACACATTTTCCCTGGAGCTCAGTGGACACCAGCAAATCTCCTCGCCTAAAGTAATTACTTATTTAATGCTTAAATAAGTAAATCAAATGACCTGTAATTTAAGAAAAGTGAGCTCAGATCATTAAAGCATATTTTTTACAAGTATAATTGAGATAAATCATCACACAAAAGGTAATATAACTCTGCCTTGCCCTGTTTTTTCTTGGGGAGGGCAAATGAAATATGATAGTTTAAATAATTAAAGTGCATTTAAGATACATTATTCAGAATTATACAATGCCCAGTTTCCATGGAATTTTAATGTGAATGGGAAAACCATAGTGAATTGGCCCACAATAAACTTGATGCATTTTTGTTTCCCACTCCTCCTCAACTATATACGTAGACCATATTGTCAGCATTCCTTCTACCTTTAAGCGAATTTGGATAGTTTTTATTTTGCCTTTCTGGTCATTGGGTAACTGTTCAGTAAAGAATACTTTTTTCATCTAATTGGGAGCAAAAAGAATATATAAATGGAATTTATGATCTATTTTGTCAGATACCAAAGATGTAAAAACTATACCAGGGAATGCATGATTTCATTTGCCTAATTTGGTAATCGAATTCTTGAAAAGTAACTATAGTATTTTGGTGTATTTAATTTATGTGTCCAAGTTTCAGAAAATTTAAAACTAGTTTTACAACAGTTTCTGCCTAACTACATATTCTCATAGTAGAGTAAGGAGGGTGGGTGGTGTTGGATTAAAGGGAATGGACTAAATGAAAAGAGTTGCTAGAGAGAACATTTACAAATCCTAGTAGAGTCACCTTTTTTTCTTCTTTTAATTTTCATGAATCATTGTTTTTGTTTTGTTTTGTACTTTGCTTTTAGCTGGAAATTTTATATAAGAAGATCAGCAGCTGTAAAAAGAAATTCATGCCATAGTCTGTCTTTTGTTTAACTTTTAGATGGACTTATGGATTCATCTAGACCAAGCAATTCGTTTGCTACTCAGCCATGGCACAGTTGTCATAAACTCATTTATGTACGACCTAACTCTAAAACTGGTGTTCCTGTTGGACATTGGCCAATTCCAGAATCTTTCTGTCCAGATCAGAATTTACCTTCACTAGTAAGTGTCATAAAACAAAAAGGTAAACTTCATTATGTATTTTCAATTTGCTGATTACAGTAAATCTTTTAAAATAGGTTTGAGACTTCTAAGCCATGCCACGGGCATATAAATTGCTCTTCCTCCCTTTGCCTTCTATCTCTTACTGGAAGCTGGAAGTCTAGCTCGTGCCTAAAAGCAAGGGATGGCTTCCTTTATTTTATGGCTCTTTTCGTTCTTTCTTTCAAGTTGGCTTTGCTACTTGAACTGCCCTTTTTGGATGGTAAACTACTGTTATTTTTGATGCTGTTGTAATCTGTGACTTAGTTTTCATTCCGTATTGGCTGACTTGATTTACGTGGAAAACACAATGTCAAAAAATTAGTGCCATTGATTTTCACGCACAGCCTAAGGAAACTTGAACCTAGTTTACACCTTGTATAGGTTCGAAAACATATACAAAATTCTGTTTCTTCCTAGGGAGTCATTAGACACCTAATGGAACTTGATGGGCCTACTTTTCATCTTTTAGTAATCAATGGCAATGCACTTTTGAGCAATGTTTTAAAAATGCTCTCTTTTTGTTGACTGCATTTGGTAGAAGAGGGTTTGATATTATAGTTGCTCCTAGTGCCAGATGAATTGGCTTTCTTGGGGGGAAGAAGGCAGTGTCTAAGTTTCATGTAAGGGAGATTATATGAAACCCATCCTTTCTTTTCTCTTACCCCCTAATATAAGAAGGCCTGAGTAAATCCCTCTTATGTGGGATGGGAGGAGGATGTTGCAAACAAATCACTACTCCTCTAGTTTAACACCTTCCTGGTTCAGCTAATCTATATTCTATGTTTTAGAAATTTCCACCAGTGAACAGCATTTTCTCCTGATTACTGTTTTTAGACTTCTCCATTCTTTCCAGGAATGGCCACGTGAGGCCTGAATGTAAAACTAAAGAGCCCTTTCAGTCCCTGCTGTGGATGAGGGTAAATGTCCCCCTCTTCCCTTCAGGGCTCCCATGTGGCACACCTGTCAAATCTCAGCCCCTTCAAACCCCAGATTACGGAATTTACTTCATTATTGCTAGTGATAGGGCATCACTCGTATATTTATTGCATTGCTTTTTTACATGTTCAAATCTAAGAAGTCAGAAATATTTCACAAACTTAGTTAAAAGTGAAATCAGGAAAAACTAGAAGAAAAGAAATTCCAAGTAATCCATACATAGCTCATGTTACCATTCCTCTATCTTTAAAAGCTCAGTTGAGGGCTATTTTTCTCAATCCCCAAGTGTCTTATAGGTTTGTAAATTATAAATGCAAGTGAGTATCATTTTTCCTGGTATAAAGGAAGCAGAGATATTTTATCATATTCATGTTAGCCTTACAGATCTCTCAGCAGCAACAGTCTGACCCACTTCTTACCCTTATCCCTGGGACTTGTCCTATCTCCCTCTCTCTCCGTATTGCCCTTGCTGTCCCCCTTTCTCTCTCTGGTTCTCTCCACTCACACAAGCTAAACCTGTTAATAAAATGGCTTCCCCATTAATCTTCTTTGATACCCAGGCACACAGACCTTTGCAGCCCAGCCAAAAGTATCCCCAGCTCCAACTATTCAAGGCAAGCCTGTGGGTGTGGGCACTGCTGTAAAAATCCATCTGGGCCCTGGAAATTGTGATTGGCTCATTATAGGTCTCAATCTTGCCTTTTCCATGCCTTTGCTAATTTTCATCTTGCTTGTTGTGGCTTGAGCTCTATCATTATCTGATTAGAAAGTTTCATGGATTTTTTTTCTACAGCAGTATCAGGACTATCTATAACCTAATGATACAAAGGAATGAAGGGCAGGCAATGCTTGAGGTCGCAAAGTGGATCTGAAATTCAGGGTTCATCCTGTGGACATTAATAACTTTTTTAACCTAATACAAACAGTTTTTTTTTTTTAACTTCACTGAAATTCTGGTTACCTTTCCTCTTCCACAATGCTAAGTAGATGGTGGAGATAAGGATCTGAGTCCCCTCCCCCCATGGAAGCCATTGGCAATCCTTAGAGATCTAATAACCCTCTTTCTCAAAACACTACTCTGTATATCAGTGATGATTTATCAAAATATAAAAGGACTTGCAGAATTGTCAGAAATGTAAGCTTGCTTAATACCTGATCATATTTCTCTCTCTCTTTTTTAATTAGCCTCCACGAACATCTCATCCTGTTGTGAGGTTCTCCTGTGTAGATTGTGAGCCAATGGTAATAGACAAACTTCCCTTTGACAAATACGAACTTGAACCTTCACCCTTAACTCAGTACATCTTGGAACGAAAGTCTCCCCATACCTGCTGGCAGGTACTTATCTTTACCTATTAGCCAAATGTCTGTAATCACTTTAGGACCTGGGAATTGCTATAAGAAGTTTCAAAGGTAATCTGGAAATAATTAGACTGAGTCTGTTAATAATGTTTCTCACAAAGCTATCAAATAAGCAACAGGTCCAAGGAAATAAATTCAGAGTGATATGAATCATTAGCCTACTTTACATTGCCACTTAAGGCAGTAGAGTCTGACAAAATCTACATATTTTAGGATTTGGGGAAAAATTCCCCTCAGTGCCTATCCATGGTCCCCAGATTAAGAATCTCTAACTTAAAGGATGTAATTCTATTCAGATATGGCTTCTGTAGCTAAAGCAAGGTTCTCAGCCCTTAGTTCCAACTTGACAGATTGGGAGTACAGGATATTTTGGGCAGAGAACCATAAACCCTGAAACTAATTTCTGTATTAGTGTCATGTAATAAAACTCTTCTTCCTGTAGCACAAACCACACTGGTGTGTACAATGCGGATTTTACTTGGATGAGACAAGTGCGCAATTACAAAAGGAACAGGCTTAAAGCAAGGATGTAAAAGTTCAAAAAACAGAAACAATCTCACAAACTCATAATATTGACAAAAGAAACCAGACAGAAAAGATCACATATTGTATGATTCCACTTTGTATACGTTCAAAGAGATGTTGAAACTAACTTACTCTGTTAGAAGTCAGGATAGTGGATTCTCTAGGGGTGTGTGCAGGGTAGTAGATCAGAAGAGGGCACAAGGGGCTTTCTGGTCATGTTCTGTTTTTTGACGTGGGTGCTGTTCATACATATACATTCACTTTGTGAACATTCATTGAACATTCTTATGTTACCCAAAAAGTTCTAGAAATGTAGAGGTACGTTTAGTAGAACGCTAACTTAAAATAAAGATATAAGGTTTAAATTTATGCATTTTTGCAATAAAAGCAAATAAAATTACAAATTAAGCTTTTTCACTAAATAAGCCCTCTTTTCTATATAATACATTTTCTGTAAACCTTCTACAAAGAAACTTAAGAAATATCATCCTCGCTCCTGCACAACCCCTCAACTATGCTGTATGCCATTCTCCTATACCTTATGTTACTTTGCCCTAGAGTATTTTTGATGTGACAAATTAGCGGGAGTGAAAAAGAACACAATGAACCAGGAACTAGAAACTTGGCAAAACCATAATGGCGACTGAATTCTAACCCTAGCTCTGCCACCAACTATGTGGCTTCATACCAGGCACTTACTTTCTCTGAACTGAATCATCTCGAAAGATCCCTTGGGACCCCAAAATTCTAGGAATCTGTGGATGATGAAGAATTTGGAAAAACTCAAAGGACTTATGCTAAAGAAAGGGTGGAAAGAAAAAAGGAAGGAAGGAAGGAGGGAGAGAAAGAGAAACAAAAAACAGTGCTTTTTCTTTCATGGGAACCATAAATCTGACCCCTGACTGCTGTGTGTACGAAATTTCTTTCATCCTTTATGATGAATTTTTCCCCTCTTCTAATAAACACACTTAGGAAATAAAATATAGCATGTTTTATTACAGTTATCTATTTTTATTAAGATTCAGATTATACTGTGAAATCTAGTGGAATCTTGTTTTAACACAAATCATGTTTCGTGGAATCATACATTACATATGAAAGATTAATTTCTTTATCTTTTTTTTTCATGGCTGGCTGGTCAGGGATCTGAATCCTTGACCTTGGTGTTGTAACACCACACTCTAACCAACTGAGCTAACTGGCCAGCCCAGAAATATTAATTCTAAGTAATAACTAAGTATAACAAGAATTTTGTGAACTGAGAGGTGATATTGCTGGCACCAAGAACTAGCAAGGTAAATGGATTCTGTTAAACATCAGAGTTCAGCTTTTTCCTTAAGTGATCCTGCCAAAGGACTTTGGAAAAACAGAGGTGTAAGTCTCTAAAAGTATGTATACTGTCGTCCTGATTTGGACCAAAGAGTCTGAACATGGAACACAGAAAACATGGTAGCTAGAGGGCTCCAGCACATCATATCAAGTGTATAGAGGCTGACACTATAATACGTATACATCAAATCAGGAATAATGATAAGGAATAAGAAGGTCATATGGAGATTAATGTCTTAATCTTTATTGAATGTTGCTCTACCAGAGTAACTTACAAGAGAAAATGCCTTCTGAATTTAACCAATCTCCTCACTGCCTCAAAATAATTAGCACCATGCCTGGCTTGTGATAGGTTACTCAGTAAAAATTTATTGAATGGAAAATGAATAAAGGGGTAGGGGCATAAGGCAGCAAAGGTAAATAGAGCAAGTCTTAGTAGTACACATGAGAACTGTTTACATAATCCTTTAAATGGGCTTTGCTTTTGTAATTGCGTGCTTTAGGCATGTTCCATTTTCCTAAAAGTCTACATTCTGGATACCACTTGTTCTTTTGAGAAGTTAATTTGTTCTAATGGCTGTTATCACTTAACGGTATTTCAGCCTTATTTTTCATAATGCTAAAACCAAGTAATAATTTGGGTATTGTTGATGTGGCCTGTGGTCTCTGAATGGTTATTGCATAGTATAGTTTAATTTCTTAAAGTAATTTTTTATTGAAACATAATTGATTGTACATATCTGTGAGTTACAGTGTTGAATATCAATACCTATGTGCAATATGTGATGCTCAAGTCAGGATAATTAGCATATTTATCATTATACAATGTAATCATTTTTTGTGGCCCTTTACCAACCTCTCACTATTTCTTAATTTATAGAATAATTGCAATCTGAGCATTTGTATTTAGTATGATATATTTTGACATAACCATAGGCTAAAAACACTATTCCTATTTTAAAAATATAATTAAATTGTGCCCTAGATGTTGCTATGACTTTGGTTTTACATAAAATCCTTATTGTCACAAGTGTACATTACTTCATGTTTTCAGGTATTTGTTACTAGCAGTGGAAAATATAATGAACTTGGATATCCATTTGGTTATTTAAAAGCCAGTACAACTTTAACTTGTGTAAACCTCTTTGTGATGCCTTACAACTACCCAGTTTTACTTCCTCTTTTAGGTAAGTAAAATATGTGCTATTTAATCATCTTTAAAATACAACAAAAAAGAAAAATGGGTAATGGACTAAGCATTTTAAATGTAGTCAAAGAAAAATTGATACTGGGATAGATAAAAGTCTAAAAACTGATTGGAAAGGATAGAATTTGCACACTGTTTTCTGTTTTGCTTGTTTTATTTTTGTTGTTTTACATCAAACAGAAGAGACACTGACCTTTGGTGTCTGATTCTTACGCTATTTCCTATATTGCAAGCTCCAATGCCACCATCCCCAATCTGAAGTGCCCTTGTCTTTTTTGTAGACTAGTTTGGGCCCAAAATTACCATCATTCCAGGGCTTCCATGGTAGTATTGGCTTGCACTCATTACTACCCAGAATATTTAATGCTCTTGAGGCATCTGCTTCAGGCAGAGTAATGAGTTAAGGAAATAGGTAAATTCTGCAATAATGGTGGTTGTAGAAGCTGTGGTTTCCATGGCAAAATTCTAAAAGAAACAGTTTAAGAAGCTATTACTCAGATACTAATGAAAACGTGTTTAGAGGCTTTTTTCTCATTTGAAGAGCCACATCCCTTTAGAGTAATATAACACTATGTAGTATCCTTCTAGTTATAAAGTTGTGAATGTTTTTATCTGGTGCAGTTTCTTAATTTTTGCAAAAAAGAACAAACCTTCAAGTTTTCATATGATCATTAAAAGCATAAGACTTTTAGTGCTATATAAACACTTCATATAGTTAATGTACTGAAGAAGCAATACTTTTAAATATTGAGATTTAAGAAGTTTAAGAAAGGGGGCTAGCCAGTCAGCTGAGTTGTTGGAGCCTGGTGGTCAAGGGTTTGGATCCCCGTACTGGCCAGCCACCAAAAAAAAGGGTCATAATAAATATATTAGCATGATTGTATTGTATAGACTATCTACTTTATTTCTTATGCCAAACTAAAAATACCATCTTTCTAAGGGTTGATTGTCACTAATGTAAAATGTAGGTTATGTCTGAGATTTAATAGGACTGCCAGTAAAAGACTGTCTATTTTGTGGATGTATTTATCCCTTTTCTTAAACATGCCTTTATGACCTCGGTTCCCACAACTATAAAGTGAAGGTGTTTGACTAGATAATATTCACTTAGACTGTTAATAATATTTTTCTATTTTAAGTATATTTTTGACCCATTTAATTGAGGTGTGATTAACATACAAAAAGCTGTACATATTTAATGTATACAACTTGATGAGTTTGGATATAAGTATATACCTGTAAAACCATCACCACAATCTATGCCATAAACCTATCCATCACCTCCAAAAGTTCCCTCCTGCCCTCTGTTTATTGTCATTTTTTGTGATAAAAGCATTTAACATAAAACCTACCCTCTACAATACAGTATTGTTAACTATAGGCACTATGCTGGAGGATATTATGCTGGGTGAAATAAGCCAGACACAGAAAGACAAATACTACATGATACCACTTATGCACTTTTTGTTTTGAGATAATTGTAGATTCGCATGAAGTTACACGAAATATAGAGATGACACCAAAAGCAAAGGCAAAAATAAACATATGGGACTACATCAAACTTAAAAAAACTTTTGTGCATCAAAGGACACAATCAACAGAGTAAAAAGGCAGCCTATGGAATGGGAGAAAATATTTGCAAATCATGTATCTGCAAAGGGTTAATATGTAGCATTTATAAAGAACTCCTACAACTCAACAACAACAACAAAGTAAATAACCCAATTAAAAATGGGCAAAGGACTTAATTAGACATTTCTCCAGAGAAGATATGCAAATAGCCAATAAGCATATGAGGAGATGCTCAACATCACTAATCATTAGGGAAATGCAAATCAAAACTACGAGATATCACCTCAGACCCATCAGGATGGCCACCATCAAAAAAACAAAATAAGTGTTGGTGAATATGTGGAGAAATTCGAATTTTTGTGCACTGTTAGTGGGAATGTAAAATAGTGCAATCATTGCGGAAAACAGTATGGAGTTTCCTCCAATAATCAAAAATAGAATTACCATATGATCCCACTTGTGGATATATATCCAAAAGAATTGAATCCAGGATCTTGAAGATGTATTTGCACACCTGTGTTCATTGCAGAATTATTCACAATAGCCAATAGGTGGAAGCAACCCAAATGTCCATTGGTGGATGAATTAATAAAGTTAAAGTAATACATGCAGGCAATGGAATATTGTTTAGCCTTTAAAAAAAGAAGGAAATTTTGTCCCATGCTTCAACCTGGATGAACCTGGAGGACATTATATTAAGTGAAGTAAGCTAGTCAGAAAAAGACATACTGTATGATTCCACTAGTATGAGGTATCTAAAGTGTTCGAATTCATAGAAACAGGGACCGGGAGAAGGGGAATGAGGAGTTTTTGTTCAATGGGTAAAATTTCAGTTTTGTATGATGAAAAAGTTCTGGAGATCTGTTAACAATGTGAGTATAGTTAATACTACTGAACTGTACACTTAAAAATGGTTAAGATGGTAAATATTATTATTTTTTTTAAAAAAAAAAAAGATGACCGGTAAGGGGATCTTAACCCTTGACTTGGTGTTGTCAGCACCATGCTCACCCAGTGAGCTAACCGGCCATCCCTATATGGGATCCGAACCCGTGGCCTTGGCGTTATCAGAGCCACACTCACCCGAGTGAGCCATGGGCCGGCCCCATAAATATTATTTTTTAACAATTTTTTACATAACAATTTTTAATAAAAAGAAATAACAGAGAGACCCCATGTACTCTTTACCCAGTTTTCTCAAATGGATGTCTTCCAAAACTATAGTACAATATTAAAACCATGATATTGATATTGATAAAATCAAGATACAGCAGAACATTTTCTTCATCACATTTTGGAGTCATACCCACCTCTCTCACGTCCCCACCCACTCTTTAATCACTGCCAACCACTAATCTGTTCTAAATTTCTATAATTTTAACATATCAAGGACATTATGTAAATGGAATTTTTCAGTATGTGACCTTTTGGGGTTAGTTTTTTCACTCAGCATAATTCTCTAGAGATTCGTCCAGATTGTTGTGTATATCAATAGTTTGTTCCTTTTTATTTCTGAGTAGTAAACCATGGCATAGATACACCACAGCTTATTTAGCCATTCACCTGTTGAAGGACACCTGTGTTGTTTATACTTTTTGGCTGTTGTTAGTCTGCTATAAGCATTTGTGTACAGCTTTTTGTGTGAACATAAGTCTTCATTTCCCTGGGATAAATGCCCAGGAGTGAGAGTGTTGAATCCTATGGCAGTTGCATGCTTAGTTATTTAAGAAAATGTTCAAGTGTTGTCAAGTGTTTTGTAAGTTTCCCAGTCTCAGGTATTCTTGATAGCAACAGAAAATGGACTAAGACAGTTAGTTTTGAGTTTTGAGAAATTCTTTATATACTGTAGATACTAGTCCTCTGTCAGATATGTGACTTGCAAATATTTATTTGGATCTTCTTTGATTTGTTTCATCAGTGCTGTGCAGTTTTCCACATCAAGTACAGTGCATGTTTTGTTAGATTTACACCTATTTCACTGTTTTTGAGTGATTGCAAATGGTATTGTACTTTTAATGATGGTATCCACGTGTTCACTGCTAGTATATAGAAATAAAATTTATTTTTATGTTTATATTATATCTTGCAACCTCGCTGAACTCACTTATTACTTGTAGGAGTATTTTGTAGAGTCCTTGGGATTTTCTACATGGACAATTATGTCATCTGCAAATAGAGACAGTTTTACCGCTTCTTTTCTGATGTGTATGCCTTTTATTTCTTTTTGTTTCCTTATTGTACTGTAGAGAACATTGAGTACCATGTAAAATGGCAGTGATGAAAGCAGAGAGTCATGCCTTGTTTCTGATCTTGGAGAAAAGCATTCACTTATTACTCAATGAATGGATCAATCTACCTTTCAATTACCATAAAAGGATTTCCTACCCTCTTAACACTGTCACAGTGGGAATTGTCTCATTGAGTTTTGGGGGGACATCCAGTCCACAGCAGTGCTCAACAAATGCTGTTATTATTATTGTCATTATTAATATCATCAATATCTTAGTAGCTCTTGAAGGCACTGCTGTTCCATGCTAAGGATATACGATAAGGATAGAGTATAGTTTTACAGTTTTAGTGGGCAAGGGCATTTTGTAAAAAGGCAAGTTGTGTCACACACACTTCATAATGCCCAGAAATATCACTACATTGCTGCATAGTACAATAATTGTCTATAATGGTGACCCGTTTTCTCTTTATCAATGCAAGATTTCAATCAAAAGTACTTAAAAAAGGTTTAATTATTATTATTATTTTTTGTAAAGATGACCAGTAAGGGGATCTTAACCCTTGACTTGGTGTTGTCAGCTCCACGCTCTCCCAAGTGAGCAAACCGGCCATCCCTATATGGGATCTGAACTCGTGGCCTTGGTGTTATCAGCACTGCACTCTCCTGAGTGAGCCACGGGCTGGGCCTAAGTTTAAATTTTTTTTTTTTTTTTTTTAAAGATGACCGGTAAGGGGATCTCAACCCTTGGCTTGGTGTTGTCAGCACCACGCTCAGCCAGTGAGCAAACCGGCCATCCCTATATATAGGATCCGAACCCACGGCCTTGGTGTTATCAGCACCGCACTCTACCGAGTGAGCCACGGGCCGGCCCTAAGTTTTAATTATTTAAGCACTAAAGCTTACCTGAAAATATAAAATATCTCATTTTCTAAGATAGATAAGTGAGGCTTAACTGGATCAATGAGCTAACAGAAGAATCATGTCAGGAGTGAGGTCACCAGATGGCTGTAGTTGGCAAAAGATTTTCTCTCAATTAGGAAACTTTTTTTTTTTTTAATCGAGGACCAGTAACTACAGAAATTAGGGCATTTGTAACATTTTTTCTTTTCTTAGATATACCACATTCAATTCACCTGTTTTTTTTTGTTGTTGTTGTTGTTTTAATGAAGAACTAGGAACTTGTGTAAAACACAAAATTCAGCTCTATATTAAGACCAGTTATGACCAGGACAAAGAAAGGGAGAGGTGTGAGAACAGAGAACAGGAGGAGGACAATTGAATGGCAGTCACTATGTATCCAGTGCTTCACAGCCTATACTGTTTTTTGTCTGTTTTTCATTGTATACAGTGTTTCCACATCTATATAATCTAGTTCCTCAGAACAGTCCTGTGGTAATGCAGTTATCATCTAACCCATTTCATAGACTAAATGGAGACTCAAAAAGGTGACATGATTTCTCCGAACTCAGTTAAGGATAGGGCTGAGCTTCAACTTATATCCCGGTCTTCTCTGTTTTTTTAATAATTAATTTTTTTTACAAAAAAATAACTGATTGTACATATCTGTGGGGTACAGCATTGAATATCAATACCTATGTGCAACATGTGATGCTCAAATCAAGATAATTAGTATTTTTAAGCATTACATAATGTAATCATTTTTTGTTGCCCTTTACCAATTTCTTGCTAACCCCTATGTGCAACATGTGATGCTCAAATCAAGATAATTAGTATTTTTAAGCATTACATAATGTAATCATTTTTTGTTGCCCTTTACCAATTTCTTGCTAACCCCCCTCCCACTCCCCCTTTCCCACCTCTGGTGGCCTCAGTTCTGTTCTCTCCTTTTGAAAGTTCAACAAATTATTGTGATTGGTGTATCTTTCTTTCTTTTTTTTTTATTTATTCATTTATTTTTTTAGCTCTCACTTATGAGTGAAGACATGGTATTTCTCTTTCTGGATCTGGCTTATTTTACTTAACATAATTTTCTCTAAGTTCATCCATGTTGCTGTGAATGACAGAATTTCATTATTTTTTATGACTGAGTGGTATTCCATTGTGCATATATACCGCATTTTCCTTATCCTGTCGTCCATCGATGGACATTTAGGTTGGTTCCATATCTTGGCTATTGTAAATAGAGCTGCAATAAACATGGGAGTGCAGGTATCCCTCTGATGTGAATGTGATGATTTCCATTCCTTTGGGTGTATACCCAGCAGTGGGATTGCTGGGTCGTATGGCAGTTCTATCTGGAGTTGTTTGAGGAAACTCCATACTGTTTTCCTTAATGGCTGCATTAATTTACAGAACCACCAACAGTGTAGAAGGCTTCCTCCTTCTCCACATCCTCACCAGCATTTGTTATTCTCTGTCTTTTTGATTATGGCCAATCTAACTGGAGTGAGATGATATCTCAGTGCGGTTTTGATTTGCATTTTTCTGATGATTAGTGATGTTGAGCATTTTTTCATGTGTCTTTTGTCCTTTTTTATATCTTCCCTTGAGAAATGCCTACTCAGCCCCTTTGCCCCTTTTTTTAGTCAGGTTACTTTTTCTTTTTATGTTGTTTCAGTTCCTTGTATAGCTGGATATTAATCCCTTGTCAGAGGCAGAGTTTGCAAATATTTTCACCCATTCTATAGATCGTCTTTTTCACCCTATTAGTTGTTTCTTTTGCTGTGCAGAAGCTTTCTAGTTTGATGTAATCCCATTTGTTTATTTTTTATTTCGTTGTTTGTGCTTTGAGGGTCTTATTCAAAAAGTCTTTGCCCGGTCCTACTTCCTGAAGTATTTCCCCTGTATTTTCTTTTAGGACTTTTATAGTTTCAGGAAATATATTTTAGTCTTTAATCTGTTTTGAGTTGATTTTGGTATATGGTGAGAGGTATGGGTATAGTTTCATTCTATGACATATCAATGTCCAGTTTTCCCAGCACCATTTATTGAAGAGGTAGTCTTTTCTCCAATGTATGTTCTTGGTGCCTTTGTCAGAGGTCAGTTGGCTGTAAGTCTGTGGGTTGATTCCTGGGTTCTTCATTCTGTTCCATTGGTCCGAGTATCTGTTTTATGCCAGTACCATGCTGTTTTTGGTTATTATAGCTTTGTAGTATAATTTGAAGACAGGTAGCATTATGCCTCTATCTTTATTTTTTAATTTTGTTATTTTTATTTTTTCTAGGTTGCTTTGGCTATTTGGAGTCTTTTGTTGTTCCGTATGAATGTTAGGATTGTTTTTTTCTATATCTGTGAAGAACGTCATTGGTATTTTGATGGGGATTATGGACATTTTCACAATATTTGTTCTTCCAATCCAAGACCATGGACAGTCTTTCCATCTTTTTGTGTTCTGTTTAACTACTTTCAGCAGTGATTTGTAGCTCTCATTGTAAAGGTCTTTCATTTCCTTGGGTAAATTGATTCCTAGGGTTTTTGGTTTGTTTTTTGACTATTGTAAATGGGCTTGCTTTCTTGATTTCTTTTTCTGCTAGCTTGTTACTAGAGTATAAAAATGCTACTGATTTTTGCATGTTGATTTTGTATCCTGCAACTTTACTGAAATTGTTTATCATCTCTAAGAGTTTTATTGTTTAGTCTTTAGGTTTTTCTATATATAGGATCATGTCATCTGCAAACAGGGACAGTTTGATTTGGTATTTTCCAATCTGGATGCCATTTATTTCTTTCTCTTGCCTGATTGCTCTGGCTAGTACTTCCCAAACTATGTCAAATAGGAGTGGTGAGAGTGGGCATCTTGTCTTGTTCCTGTTCTTTTTCAGCTTTTCCCCACTCAGAATGATATTAGTGGTGGGTTACTCATATTTGGCTTTAATGTGTTGAAATACTTTCCTTCTATACCTAATTTGCTGAGTGTCTTTATCAGGAAGGGATGTTGAATTTTGTGAAATGTTTTTTCTGCATCTATTGGGGTAATCATATGGTTTTTTTCTTTGATTTTGTTGATACAGTGTATCACATTTATTGACTTCCATATGTTGAACCATCCTTGCACCCCTGGGATGAATCCCACTTGATCATGTTGTATAATTTTTTGATGTGTAGCTGTATTCTAGTTGCCAGCATTTTGTTGAGGATTTTTGCGCCTGTGTTCACCAGAGATATTGGCCTGTAGTTTTCTTTTATTGTTGTATCCTTGTCTGGTTTTGCTATTGGGATGATTTTGGCCTCATAGGATGAGTTTGGGAGAATAGCTTGTTTCAATATTTTTAGAATAGTTTGAAGATAGTTGGTATTAATTCCTCATTAAAGGTTTGGTAGAATTCAGCAGTAAAGCCATCTGGTCGTTGGATTTTCATTGTTGGGAGACTGCTGATTACTGCTTTGATCTTGTTGTTTGTTATTGGTCTATTCAGGTTTCCTATTTCTACTTGTTTCAGTCTTTGTAGTTTGTATGTGTACAGAAATTTATCCATTTCCTCTAGGTTTTCAAATTTATTGGCATAGAGTTGTTTATAATCATCTCTAATGATGGTATTTCTGTGGTATCAGTTGTAGAGGGAAATGGGAAAAAAGGAATTAGAAGAGGAAATATCAGGAGTTTTTGAGGTGTTGGCAGTGTCATTTTATTCTCATTCGACACTCTCATCTACTCTTCTTTCCAATGTTGATTAGCTAATTGTTTATGACATCTTTGTTGTACCATCCTACACACTCCACATGAATGGACATCTAATGCCATAGAAATAATTTTCTGAGCTACAGAGGTAGTGGCTAAAACAGTGTCACCTTGAGAGCTCTCTATCCTTTAATCTAGACTGTGGAAGATTTCCCTTCTTCTCTTGACTGCCATTTAAAAAAAAAAAATCTGGAAGAAATAATTAGACTAAATCAGCTCCTAGGCTGCATCATTTCAGTTGGCATTGTTAGAAATACTAAGAGTATTATTGAGCCTGATTATCTACTCTGTTTATGTCTAAAAGTCTCTTCAGTATTTACATTTGTCAGTTATTTTCTAAAGTCTGCCTAATTCCCAACAGACTCCACGATAAGGCACAGTATAGCAGGATATTTCCAGGTCTCTCATTCCTTTCTGTCAAGATATGAATGTTCTTTAAAGCCCCCACATGCTGCAATGAGTTAGAAATCTCTTCAGATCTTTTTTCTTTGTTCTTTCTACCTCTTACCAAAGGAACAAAAGATCTTCATTTTATGACTTTGTATATATATTTACATTTGTTTCAGCAGGAGTGAATAATTTATTATAGCAATAAAAAGAACATATGTAATCTCTTTTCTTAACTAAAGTAACTCAGAATTTCATTTTTTATTTTTAATTTTAATTTTTTTATTGAAACATAGTTGATTGTACATATCTGTCGGGTACGGAGTGAATATAAATACCTGTGTGCAATATGTGATGCTCAAATCAGAATAATTAGTATATTCAACTTTATACAATGTAATCAATTTTCATGGCCTTTTACCAATTCCTCCTTTACCCTTTTACCCCTCACTTTCCCAGAAAAGCCCCGTTTGTAGAGAAATTATGCATTTGGCACAGTGATGGTTTTATCTCTGGAAGTAAAGCTTTTATTTTTTTTTTAAATAAGAACTAATAAAACCTGAAGAAACAAAATGAAGATGAAATTATAGCATCTTTAGTATTTGTAGTATTTGTGGCAGGTTCATGTTGATGTCTGGGATACCAATTTAGAATTATTATATTAGAAAAACATACTTTTTCTTACACTTGGAAGGAAATAATGAGATATGAAGGATATTAAAGAGATGTTTTGAAAATTTTCATGCAGTACATACAAAGTATTTATATAGATGTAATTATTAAAATAATTCAGTTTAAGTATGAAAGGATAGGGTATGTCTGCTTATTTAAGATAAATGTTTAGTTGTACAGATACAGAATTTTAAACTTCAACCTAACATCTCTACTTGTTTTTACTAGTGCTTTTATTATTCCCCAATTGTTCGCTAATATTCGATTAATCCAAAGTGTGGCTCAAAATTTTGATGACAGAAATCAAAGAAATTAAGAAAGAGGGAAATATGGCTATACAAGGCCTGGACTGGTAAAAGAGCATCCAAAATATAATTTAGAGCTTGCTTGTCATTGCCTAGAAATTAGAGGCTTTGCTTTTATTTTCATATACTTTGTAAAGTCTCTTACATTGACCTTTCAGAAAAAAAGTGTGACACCTCCTCTGTTTAAATGAAAGAAATTTTATTCCATCAACCAGTGATCATGGATTCTCCCTCAGGTGAAAATTACTACAGTAGAGTTGCCAATATATAAGAGGTCAGGAAATCGTTTCAGATGGATCAGAGTCAGTGTTTTAATATTATATTTTATGTAGCTTCACAGATGGAAGAGGAATATGTAACTTGAGAATTTATTTCGTCTTATAGAAAAATACTATATACAATTTTGGTAAATAGTACAACCACCAAAAAAGGTAATAAAATAAACTCCAATGAAAGATTCAGCTAATGTAGGGCCGAGCCCGTGGCACACTCTGGAGAGTGCGGCACTGGGAGCGCTGCGCCGCGGGTTCGGATCCTATATAGGGATGGCCAGTGCGCTCACTGGCTGAGCGCTGTGTGGCCGATCTCAAAAAAAAAAAAAAAAGATTCAGCTAATGTAATTAAAGTCTGAGATTTCTAGATGTGAGTTGCCTGATTTAGATATTGTAATTAAGGACTGGAATAATGTAATGTTTTATTGGGTTTTCTATTACAGATGACTTGTTTAAAGTTCACAAGCTTAAGCCAAATCCGAAGTGGCGGCAGGCTTTTGACAGCTACTTAAAAACTCTGCCTCCGTACTACTTATTAGTATGTATTTATGTGTATATATGCATTAACTGTAACAATGATGATTCTTGTCATAAGATATGTCAATAAATAGAAGGCTTTACCCCTGCAATAAGATAATTATCTTTTAATTTTACAAACATTTGTGTTGTCAGTCTTCTCAAACCATGTGTAAGAGTTTGGAGATGTCCTGATGGCACAAAAGAAAACTGTTTTCTCTATTTTATTTCCTATAACTGCCATGGTTATTTTTATGAAACACATCTATGTTTCTCTTATTAAAGCTAATCTTATGAAATTGTAATTTTTGAATTCAAGAATAAATAGGTCTGGAGTCATGAATTATATCAACTTCCCTTTTTAACTCTAGAAATTCTTACTGTGGGATTTCCCTCTGAAAAAAACATCTGAAGACATTATTGTTGCTTATTGCCTGTTAAATGTGTCCTAGACACAGCATGAAGTGGGGTCACTGTTGGGGGGGATCCGAAGAGTTAAAAATTACTTTGACTTATTTTATTTTTTATAATTTGAGGAAAGTGTTCATGATGATTCCCAACTGGTAACATAATCTAAGTCAAGATTATCAAAAGCATTTCAGAGGTTCATGTGGTAAACTTTAAGCCAAGTTTCTAGAGGTGAAAAGGTGGAATCTTAAATGGTGCCTTAGTGTCACTGGGGGGAGAAATAAGGGTGTGTTAGTACTCACCATGGCAGGAACGGGGTGCACAATGAAATGCAATGTGAAATGATTGTATGACTTGGGAATTATGACTGAAAGCTATTTACCTGTTTGAATTTGCTGTTACTTGCTCTTCTTATCCCACTCTCTTCTGATTTTTTTACTTTCTGCTCCTTACTTCTCTGCTATTTTCATTGCCACTTTTTAATGTTCCATGTTTGGTTTTATGTGCAGCACCTTGACTTCTAAGAAATGAATCATGTCCCTTTGCCCCTTATAACTGAACTTTGAGTATTTTAAGATTTATTCTATTCTTACTGTTGTGTATTTTGTTTCCTTATAGCCATTAAAGAAAGCACTAAGGATGATGGGAGCTCCAAATCTGATATCAGATAATTTAGATTGTGGACTTAGTTACAGTGTTATCTCTTACCTTAAAAAACTCAGCCAACAGGTAGTATTGGTAAAAACAAACGAACAAAAATCCTTTGCCCTCAGAAGTGCATTTCCTTATTCTTTAGTGTAATTGTAATTTTTCAAATTAAATGTGTATGTATCTCTACACCTTATGGATTAGTGATAACGTGATTCTCTATGGCTTCTAGCTTCACCATTAAACTGCAGTTAAGGGTCTGTCAGTATCATCTGATGCTGTGCCATTTCTCCTTTTGCCTGCCAGTTTGTCCTACCCACAAGCTGGTTGATATTTTCTGGCCTAACAGGGGCAGAGGCTTAATAGAATTCTCTCATGGGTCACATTTTGTCTATCCGCAGCCCAGTTTCTCCTCAAATCACTTTGGGCTAGAGCATCCCCCTTTTTAGATCAGTACACTGAGTCATGGTGTGATTAAATGACTTGCCTGAAATTAGTTTTCAGGCACATGAAGGACTTACACTCACATGCTAGCCCTTGGATCAATAGCCATATGCTTTTACCTGGAGAGGGGGAGATGTGACTTGTTTTCCTCAAACTGGAGGGCGATATGCCCCAAGGGGCCCTGAAGAGTGGAGGTCAACCTCCTCTCTTCTTGCCCTCCATCTGTTCCTTTATACCCCCACTTCATTTACCATTATTCACCTTGTCCCTTGCCTGCCCCTCTCTATTAGTACCTCATCCTCCACTCACCCCTCCTTATCATACTTCTCACCTCTACCTAGCCCATTCTCGTAGGATGGAAATGTTTGAGAACTACTGCATTAGAGCTTTACTGCCATACAAGTGTGTTATGTTATATGACAAATAACTGCATCAGTTTTACTACCTTATGCACAAATGTATTCCCAGGTAGGGAACAGTAGTAGCATTTGCAGTGACTATAATGCTTCATGTTGGATATGTTTGGAAGTTTGGCCTTCAGAAAACAGAGAGTAGTAAGCAAAGTGTCATATTTTATTAAAGAAACAAAAGGACTGCACAATTAGGATGCTGACACACCTTGCTAGGAACTGGCAAAAACTTAAGTACAGTCTGGAGCTTACCAGCTCCTACCAGTCCAGCGTGCTCATAAATGCAAAATAAAGTAAAGGCAAACCCAGATTTCTGCTCCACCAAACATCCCCTAACCCCTTTTCCTCTCTGCAAATAGATTTTTTGTTGTTGTTGTAAATGTTTTGGTTTGGTTATTTATTTACGTACCTATCTATTGATCTATTTATTTACCATTTTAATTGACATTAACCTTAGGCCTTTAAGGCTGTGCAGCAGGGTATGGCCACAAGGAAGAATAGTGAACAGAGTTGAAACTAATGCAGGTTCTGGGAACTGTTGGGGCAAATTGCATATATAGTTTTATAAATGAGCTTTCAAGACCATTTAAGAAAACAGACCCTTCATTTGCTCTTATCTCATATTTCATGACTTAAGAATTTTTTTCAGAGATAATAAACATATACTTAATTCCAATAATTAGGGAAAATTAATAAAAATATCTGACCAAACCACAAAAAATTCAAAATTATTCTAGGCTTACTGGACATTGGTGGAATTCCATCTTTTAGAGAGAAAAAAAAGATCATTACTAATTTATAATGGCTGTAATTATTAATTTAATTACTAATTTAATAATTCTATGTCACCAGTGTTCCTTGAACCGTCTCAGATGTATGTAAAACGCAGATATGCCAAATATATTATTACAGTACTCTCTTAAGCAATATTAATCAATAAGGCATAGTAGTGTCTATTAAGAGAGTTTTTCAGTGTAAGTTAGTAAGAAACTTACTGAATACGCACTACAAATTATTTACTTAGTAATACTTGCTAAATTAAGTATTACCTTCTGAGACTATTTTGGGATAGCCCAATATTAGAAATAAACAGTTTCATTTTTTTCAGCTACAATGCCAATCTATGTAATCTGAATTTTAGCACTAGTTTACATGTATAAATACAGAGTCTTAAACCTTTATGTCTGGGTCCAAAAATCAATATATTGATTTAGACTAGATTTTACAGTAACATAATGTACTTTGTCTATGAATGAAATTCTTACCAATGGCTTTTATTCTCTCCACAATTCAATCATAATTTTAACACTAGACAAGAGAAAAATGTATTAAGATATTTGTCTTTCCAGCCCCCCCCTCTCTCTGTTGCTGTGGTAGTACAGAGAAGCACAGGAAAATGTTTAATTATTCGTTTTTCTGTGATTTGTGATTGAAAATTGTTCTGTGGGGTTCTTAAAGTATTATCTTTCTTAACTAGTAAAAGTGACAGTGATAATGGCGATGTTTTATAACATACTATGTACTCTCATTTTAGACCAAACTAGAGTCAGAGCGAATACTAGCATCAGTGGGGAAGAAACCTCCCCAGGAAATTGGAATCAAAGTGAAAAATCATTCTGGAGGTGGCATGTCTTTGACTCACAATAAAAATTTTAGAAAACTATTGAAAGAAATCACAGGGGAAACTGCACTGAGACTGACAGAGCTGAATACCAAAGAATTTGCTGGCTTCCAAGTAGGGCTCTTAAACAAGGTAAATTGTGACATCAATAGTATGTATTTGTTTGAATTTGATACATTTATGTCTTTCATATTGCTTTAGTTTTGAAATAATGATAATCCTATTTTGGAGTTAGCAGTTAGCAGTGGTCTAGTTTAGGAATTGTCTTGCCAGCAGACACCAATGTGGATTTAAATATACAAGATAACATTTTGGAGGTAATGCCTATGAAGGATAAAGGGGAGTGGGAAAAGACAGGGAGAGCTTTCAGGCCACAGTGCTGATCCAGCACCTGTGAGAGAGGGGGGAAGGAAAGAGGATTGGGTATGAAGAGGCTCAGGCAGTGATGCAGTTTGCAGAAATTCTTGCCAACCCAACGGGGACCTCTGGCAGCAAGATTTCCCATAAAGGGGGTCCATGTTGGGCAGAGCTGGCTGGGTCCTAACATCCCCCCCATTCTCAGTCCCTGGCCAAGGGCAGCTGGATCAGCCATTGCTTTCCTGAAGGGAGATTCTAGCAGTTCACCTCCATGGCTATCAGAGGAATAAATCTGGATTGCAAGCAGTGGTCCTGCAAGGCTGCCACAGGTATGTCCTGCAAGGCTGCCACAGGTATAAATTTCAGGATTTTATGTTATAAATGAAACACAAGGATAGGGTTATTCCTAGTGGCTTTAATATTTTGTGGGTGTGTTAAAAATCAGAACATGAATGGAAATTTTCCTCTGGAAATATTCTACTATAGTTAGTTATATTGAAGATAGCTCTCTTCAACAAGATTTTTTTTTCCTTTTTGTCTTTTTTCGTGACCGGCAACGGATCGCAACCCTCAGTGTCGCGCCCGTACTGGACCGGGACCGGCCACGGGATCGCAACCCTCGGTGTTGCTCCCGCACCTCGCTGAGCCAGTTGGCGGCCGGTCCGTATGTGGGATCCGAACCCTCCGCGGGAGCGCTGCCGCGCTTCACAAGCGGCGCACTGTAGCAGTGCGCCACTGGGCCGGTCCTCAACAAGATTTTAAACGCTTTTAATTTCTATATGAAAAGCCTCAGGAGTAACTGAAATTATCTTTCATTTCAAATAGGATTTGAAACCTCAGACATATAGAAATGCTTATGATATTCCACGTAGAGATCTCTTAGATCAGTTGACCAGAATGAGATCCAATCTGCTGAAAACGCACAAGTTTATTGTTGGACAAGATGAAGGTAAATGAACAATGAAGTCCTTTTTATTGGATAGGAAAATGCCACTTACATGAAGGTGTTTATTGCATAATAAGTAGGTTATTTTGTAATACTTTAATGTTTGGAATGCCTGTTTTCACTGAATCCCTATGTCCATCCAGGCAGTTTATTTTTTTCAAGTTTAAGGGCACGTGTGCATTAATCAGCACATACACTATACTTGCCATGCATTATTCTTGTGAGCCTCAAACAGACCTAGGTGACAGATATTGTTTTTAAAGCCCATTTTATTGACATAGAACCCAAGAGTGAACTTTTTAGTAGTTTGCTCAGGTTTAGTCAGTTGGAAAGTAGCAAAACCTAGGTCTGTCAGATTTCCCAACCTCCACACCCAAACACTATACCACTGAGCCTATTATGATGAATTGAATAGATAATACCTCATTTACATGAAAGTAATGAACTTGATAGTGTCCAGGATAATTGTGACTATTTACAATTTACTTTGACTCCATTTTGTTAATTTCAAACAGGATTAGCTGTCCAGTAAGATAAGCAAATCTTAGCCTGGCCAACCCCTTGAAATTATACACAAAATTTTGTGTGTAAGGGGGCTTATCTAGGAAGAAAGCCTACAGATTTAATCAAATTCTCAGAAGTTAGGGCCCATTAGCCAACTTACTCTGGATGATAAGAGAACGCCATAACCTAGGCTCTTTGAAATGCAGAAGATATATATGGTGTTTTGAGTTGGGATGGTAACATATGGGAGGGCAGCCCATTCTCAAACTTGGTTTGGAGGTGCAGTAGTTGTTCTGGTCCTAGTGATGTGAGCCTGTAGGCAGTAATAGTAGGGTGAAGAGAGATGATTCTAAATCTTGGAGTGCTTGATTTGAGATTTTCGTTTCTATTTGATGCCAACATACACATTGCTAAACCAGACTACCATCATGTCCTCTCAAAAGACGACACTTTAGCTGTATAGCATCAATTTCTTTTCCGGTGATTTTGCAGATTCTCTTCATAGTGTTCCAGTCGCACAAATGGGTAACTATCAGGAATATCTGAAGACACTGCCTTCTCCTCTACGAGAGATTGATACAGATCAACCAAAAAGACTTCATACTTTTGGCAATCCATTTAAACAAGATAAGAAGGTAGGATACCTATTTTTATGTCTTCCTAAATCGTGATATTTTTGCTATAATTCTTTTCTTTTTGGCAAGATAAATACAAATCAGAGATCCTTTTGTTTGTTTGAAAGATAACATATAACACTAGGGCTCTTTGTGGATAAAAAGTGGGAGCCTGTGATGGAAGAATGTGTTGGTTGCATAAAATAATAGCTGCCACTTATTGAATACCTAGTAGGAGCTGGTGTTTTAAACAATTACATTTAATGCTTGTAACTGTTCTGCAAGGCAAATGCTACTGTCTGCACTTTAGTATGGAGAAATCAAAGCTCATAGTGGTCAAATAGCTCACCAGGATTTGAACCCACGTCTTTCTGGCTCCAGAGTCTATATTCATTTCCATTGCCACGTACTAATTCCTTTAATATTGAGAACACCATTTATTTTCCTCCATTTTCATGACTGATCTGCAGTGCTCTGTGTAGACAATGATGATTGTGCCCCTTAAAATATGAAGTACTAGGTAATATTGCTTTATTTGCACTGTCTGGAGATCTAAATGTGAGGTGTGTGTCTTTGTGTGTCTGCATGTGTGAATGTGTGAGATATGAAGACTTGACAATTTAAGCATGAAAACAAGTGGGGTTATATTTGCACTCATGGAGGAGACCATTGATATTAAGGCTCAGACCATGCAATAATCTCTTCTGTAACAAAAAAAAGACTCAATGGTATTTCCCCTCACCCCAACTTTCAATCAGTTAATTGGAGTTTTTCTTATTCTTTCTGTGCCTTGGTTTCCTCATTTCTAGCACCAGGGGTAATAATTATGCCTAACCGACAGAGCTCTGCAGAATATTAAGTGTGTTAGTACATGTATGGTGTTTAGAACATTACTGGACATGTAAATGCACAATGGAAATGTTTTCCCCTTTCTGTACTGTTTAGGGGGGGGGTCAATCCTATGGAAAAGTCATTTAGTATGACTTAATTAAAATGATGGGGACACACATTCTTGGGTTAACCTTGGGTGAGAACAACTTTTAGCTAACCTTCTACTGCTGGCTGTCATCTTTAATATACCCCCGCAAGAATGAGAAGCTTCCTCACTCCGTGCCCAGCACCAAGATGGACATATGTGAATCCCTGTGAGGTTGCCTTTGGGAGTTACTTTTTCTGTCTACCTGCCTTTCACCATCTACATGTAGCATTCTGTAATAATAATCAGCAATCACAGTAATAATCAATATTTCTTAATGATGAGTTTAAAGCACAAAAGCACCAAAAAAGGAAATTATTTCCCCTACTAAGAGTTGATGCAAAATGGTTTGCACTTCTTCAAAAAGGTAACTGTGGGTTTATCCCACTTGGATTGATTAGAGCTGCTCATTCCTTAAGCTTTTGATCATTATTGCAGTATGTTTGGCCTTAAGCAACAACTTGTATGTTAGTTTCCTCCTGTTCCAGCTAGAATGGATTAAAACTAAGTTGCATTTTCTGAGAACAGAGTTGGTGTGGGGCATGGTAAATCTTTGGCCCCTGATTAAGATTTATATTAGTGATGTAATGCATGATTGATTGTATATGCATATGAAGAGTGCTTGCAGGTTTGTGATAGTTGAATTTTTGTCTTTAATGGAATATGTTCGTTGATGTTTTTTAGGGAATGATGATTGATGAAGCAGATGAGTTTGTAGCAGGGCCACAAAACAGAGTGAAACGTCCTGGAGAACCCAGCAGTCCTACGTCATCTAAGAGAAGGCGGAGTATGTCTCTGCTGTTGAGGAAACCACAAACACCGCCTACTGTAACTAACCATGTGGGCGGAAAGGGACCACCCTCAGCCTCGTGGTTCCCATCTAATCCAAACCTCATAAAACCCACCCTTGTACATACAGGTATAGAGTAGTGGTTGTGATTTCCTTATGGCTCCTAGAAGACTAAGATGCTAAACAATTTTATTTTTCTTTGTATTCCTTTCTTTCAAATGTGTTCAGTTTTTGTTCATTAAGTAAACCATTATTAAATCATCTATGTGGTAGGTACAATAGGCCCCGTAGGGAGCAGAGACCCTCTTTTAAGGATCTCAATCTGTGTGAGGGGGGAAAAGATCCATAATTTCATAGTAATTAACAGCAATTAATACATTACCTAGAAGTAAATAGCACAGCAATTAATGGAAAAATGGAGCGATATGAGCATGTTTGCTCCAACCATTCGGAGTGGCTGCAAAAGTGAGGAGGATAAAGCAGGTTTCCAAGGCAGTAGGATCAAATGGCTCAGCAGCAGGGTGGATCTGTGCCTGCCCTCTGTGCTCTCACTTCCTATTCATGCTCTGACCCAGTGCAGTCTGGAGCTGCCTCCTAAACCCCCCTGAAACAGTTTTCATCAAGGTCGCCAGTGTCTGCAGGACGTTGCCATTCCTTCTCAGCAGCATTTGACAGTTTTTTTCACCCCCTCCTCCATGGAAACCTTCCTGGGTTCCCAGACACCGTAAACTCTCTGTTTTATTTTCCCTTTAATAGTGACTCCTTTTTATTCTCTTCTTCTGGTTTCTTTCTTTCTCTCCCACCTCTAAATATAGTAGGGCCATAGAGCTTAATCCTACGTCCTCTTCTCTTCACACCACTCTCTCCCTAGGTGATCCTGTGAAGTCTTGAGGCTTTAAATTTGATTTATATTTCAACAACTCTGATATTAATACCTCTAGACTACAACTCACTCCTCAACTCCAGAATCAGATTTAACCATGGACGTGGCATCTCCACTTAGGTATAGAAAACTTAGGAGATTTCATGTGTTTCAACTGAACTCCTGACCTTGCCCCTCTCCAAAACAGCCCCATTCACAGCCTTCTGCATGGCAGTTAATGACACCATCCACCAATGTGGTGGTAAAGCTATAACACCAGTGGGGCTTGGAGGGTAGAGAAGCCACAGGTTGTAGTGTTTGCAGATTGCCCTATTGTAAGCAGTGCTGCTATGATTGATATCAAGCTATCAACCTGGGATAGCTGAACCAGAGTCAGGAAGAAATGGGCACAATCTGCTCTTCGAGCGGTTGTTTGCTGGCTCCTGCACATCTCTGGCACTGTTATTTACTCCATGGTTTAGGTGGCAAACCTTAGATGCACTGTAATTTTTATTTTTCTTTCATTTCGATCCAATTAACAAGTCCAGGAAATTTGACATTCAATATAATCCCTGTATCCCACCATTTCTCTCTGTCCCTTGAGTCCACACTGCCATGATCTCTTACCAAGCTACTACGATAGCTTCTTAGGTGATCTCCATGTTTCCCATGCTTGCCCCCTTCCAGCCCATACTCTAATGCTACAGCCAGAGTGATAATGTCCACACATAAATCAGATGGTGCATGTCCATCCTGAAACCCCATCGTCAACTTTCCTAAGCATCAGAACAGAACCTAAACTCCTGATCGTCGTCTACAAGGCTCTGCACATCAACATGAGATCAATGAACACTGAATCAGGAAGAATTGGGCACAATCTACTTTCACAAGTTGCGGAGTGCTGGCTTCAGTACACCCCTGGCACTACTGATTACCCAGTGGTTCATGCCAGACACTCACTGTGACTTTTCTTTTATTCTCTCACATCCAATCTTTTAGCAACTCTAGGCAACTTTATGTCTAGTATAGTTCCTTGACATCACCATTTCTCATATTCCTCTAGTCTATGCTGCCATGATCTCTCACCAAACTACTACAATAGCTTCTTATCTAATCTCCATGTTTCCCATGCTTGCTTCCTTCCAACTCATACTCTAATGTTGCAGCCAGAGTGATAATGTCCACACAAATCAGATGGTGCATGTCCATCCTGAAACCCCGTCATCAACTTTCCTAAGCATCAGAACAGAACCTGAACTCCTGACCATGGTCTACAAGGCTCTCCATGGCCTGGCCCCACCATCCTCTCCTAACATGTGTCCTGTGGGTCTCCTCCTCACTCTCTCTGCCTCTGTCCTTCCCTCCATGGTACACGGCTTGTCCCCCTCTGGCCCCTGCCCTAGCCCTCACCGCAGCCTGGAACTCTTCCTCTGCATCTGCACAGGCCAGCTGTGTGTCCTCCTCCAGGCTCTGCTCATAGGACGCCTCCTCAGAAGACCCTGCCCAGCCCCAGGCCGGCCCCTGGAGGCTCCCTCTGCTGTTCTCTCTCGTGTCCCTGCTTGCTTCTTCCCTAACACGAATCCAGCTGTGTTGTTTCATTTGCTCATTGTGCACTGGCTGTCTGACCATGGGAATGTCAGACCCATGAGGGCAGGGAAAGTTTCTCTCTACCTGGGTCAGTGCTGATCCCCAGTTCCTGGCACGGTGCCGGGAAAGAATTTGAACAAATGAAGTATAGTTATCAGAGTTGGAGTAAAAAGAAACCCACTTCTTTGACCCAGAAAGGAAGGATGGGGAGAATCATATACAGACAGGGATTTTTAGAGGTAGAATGTTCAGCCCTAATGCCCGCCTCTACTTTCTCAGAATATTTGATGTAGAGAGGAGGCAGGTTGAGGTGTATCCAAGTTGTCTGGCTTCAACTCAGTAAAGCATGGTAGTTTGTATATGAATTTGAGAAATCAGGACATCAAGTGATACTTGCTGCTTTTCAGCTTTTAAAGCATAGCAAGCTGTCACTGAACCATGAATACCAGGAATCTGCGAATGTTTGTTTATTAGGTATACCATCTTCCTTGGTTTCCATATGTATTCATAGTGTCATGAAGGGAAGAATATGCTTTTATTGTATTTACTTTCCTGAACTCAATTCGTGAGATCTCAGATATCCATCTAGTACATCCTCTTGCTTTATGAAATAAATAAAGAGCACAGGGATGTGCCTGTGGGGTTGACGTAATGCCCCTATCTCACAGCTCAACTTCTTACTTTGGTTTCCAGATGCTACTTCCATTCATGATATCCATGAAGAGAAGATGGAAAATGGTCAAACCCCACCTGATGGCTTTTTGTCAAAATCTGCTCCACCAGAGCTTATGAATATGACAAGAGATGGTACTCCACCCAACCAATTGGATTCTCTGTCTGATGACTTCAGTGGCCTCAGAAAAGATGGACTGATTCACAAACCTCGTAATAATGCACTTGTAGGAGGAGCCAAAAATTGTAATCTCTCTGTAGATGACCGAAAAGTCACAGTAGCATCTACTTTGGGAACTGAGCAAAATACATTGCAAATAACTCCTGCTATGGCACAAGGAATCAATGCTGATATAAAACATCAATTAATGAAGGAAGTTCGAAAGTTTGGACGAAGTAAGTAGTGAAAGAATGTCAGTAATGCAGCAGGAGGTCCCTCTCATTCTATGATTCAGAATATATCAAACTACTTCTTAAAGTGCATTTTTTTTTTTTTTTTTGTCTTTTGTCCTTTTTCCGTGTCCGGCAACGGATCGCAACCCTCAGTGTTGCCCCCGTACCGGACCGGGGACCGGCAACGGGATTGCAAGCCTCAGT
>NW_007727941.1:179246-198752 GCF_000696425.1 Galeopterus variegatus | reverse complement strand
AGCCGGTGATCCGCAACCGTTCTGTATGTGGAATCCTAACCCTCAGACGGGAGCGCCACCACGCTTCCCAAGCGGCGCACTATCCAGTGCGCCACTGGGCCGGCCCTTAAAGTGCATTTTTTGGCAGTATTGCCTTTTCACATAATTTAGAGAAATTCCTTTTGCTTTTACTAAAAAGATACATCTTTCTTTTTTTTCCTCAGTCATTATAATAGTTCTCTTTGTTGTTGGTGCTGTTGTAACAAGTTATCACGAAATTTTGTAGCTTAAAACAACAAAAATGTATTAGCTTATAGCTCTGGGAGTCAGAATTCTTAAATTATTTTCCCTAGGCTAAAATGAAGGTATTGGCAGGCCAGCGTTCTTTCTGTAGGCTTTAGGGAAAAGCTGTTTTCTTGCCTTTTCCAGCTTCGAAAGGCCACCTGTATTTTTTGGCCCATAGCCCCTTTGTTAACCTTCAAGTCAGCAGTGTTAGCACTTTTTCTCCTCTATGACCTCTGCTCCTGTCCTTGCATCTTTCCTCTGTTTAACTCTACTGTTCTATCATGTACGGATACTTGTGATTACATCAGGCCCACATGCATAAACCTGGGTAATTTTCCCGTCAAGATCCTTAACTTAATTACATCTGCAAAGCAAAGTCCCTTTTGTCGTATAAGGTAACGTATTCACAGGTTCCAGGGATTAGGACATGGACAACTTGGGTGGCCATTATTTAGCCTACCACATTTTGTTAGTGCTTATAGGAGTTTCCTTAGCAGATACATGAAGGAGCTTTGATTTGAATGTTTTAAATACAAACTACATCTAACTTTTCACCTATGAAGAATGATTACTAAGTGTGTACAACAATTGAATTTTATTTCCCATTCATAGTTTTTTAAAGTACTGAAGTATTTTTTTTAATATCTTCAGAGTATGAAAGAATTTTTATTTTGCTTGAAGAAGTGAAAGGACCTCTGGAGATAAAGAAACAGTTTGTTGAATTTACCATCAAGGAAGCTGCAAGGTAGGTATAAACAGGAACTCTTCAGTTTTTGGTTTTAAGCAGCAGGGCCCAATGCAGGACAGAGAGGAACAGGCTCTGCCTTACTTTTCTCAAACCTTGGTTCTCACTCAGAGTTAATTCTGTTTCCAAGGGTATTCAGATTGATATTATCTGAGTTCAACTCATTCATCCTTCTAGGCTTTCTGCAGTCTGAGGTGGGTTTGGGCTCTCGGTGGGCACTCTTGCTATTTGCTAAACCACATCTTTCCATGAGGAGGAATTTTATACTCCCATGTAGACTGTAAGCTCCACTTTGTATCCCACACAGTGCCTTTCACATCCTACGTGCTTTAAGTATCTTTTGGTTAATATATATATATATTTTTTTTATTTTCAGGTTTAAAAGACGAGTCTTAATTCAGTACCTTGAGAAGGTACTAGAAAAAATAGATTCCCACCGTCTTCCCAACAATATTAATCACATCAACAGCAGATCACCATGTTAATGCAAAAACCAGTGAGAATAAAGGACAAGTTTTCTGTGCTGTAAGATGAAATGGGATATTGTTGAAGCCTCTTAGAATGTTTGAGTCAAGGGAATTGCCTTCCAGAAGCTAAAAACAAGCAGTAGAGCTTTTTAATTTTATGATTATCTGGCAGTAAAATCTGGGCCTTTGCCTTAAGAATTTTCTTTGAAAGTATTAATTTTTTGTTTTATTGTTTCTTTTCCCAGTTGGGGAAGGTAATGTTATTAATTCAGTAGGCTGAATTCAGTAAACACTGCTGTCCCTACCACAAGTAATATGGGCTCACTCATTTGAACTTTACCATTCCAGAAATTTTCAGAGTGACTAAGGGCCACCTGCAAGTGGAGCACTACTTGGTGCTCTTACTATGTCCTTTAGAAAGAACAGGTGTACAGAATCGAAGTGGTCATCTTATGTGTGCTGAACAAAGTGTTCAACAATTCCTAGTTGTGCCTTTTAAACCATGCAATATTCAGGATAGTTTGAATCAAAGAGTAAGAAGCTGCTATTCGGGTAACTTATTTCTCTGTGGGAAGGGGCAGGGAGAGTCACCAAACAATCTACCTCCAAATCTCTTCTATTTTTGTCTAGAGACATTACAAAGTACACCTGAGGCTGCCCTAACCTCTGACATTTGTTCTTGGATGTGATGACAGAAAGTCTTCAGGTGGACTTACACATTCTGTGCTTTGGAAGCACTGAAAGAAAAAATAATGTATTTCCTTTAATGTTTATACAAAACTTTATATGGAGCAGTATTGTTTTGTTTGTATAAATTCGCAAAAATTTAAGTGTACAAAGAGATTTTGACTTTGTGTATATAAAATAAATCATTTTATTGATTTTCACAAGTCCATTAATGCTAGAGAAATTTCTAGTTGTATGTTTTTTGTGATCTGTTATTCTTTACATTAAAAGGTGTACACTAGTAAACAAATTATGATGTTAATATAAGGACTTAAACTTCATCGCTTATAGAACTGACTGATGTTAGTTAAAATAGCAGAGTAGAGTATCCTGGGGGCCAGTCCCTCCAAAGAAACACTGAAAACACCAGGGAAAAAATGTCAGAATCATATTTATTGGTATTCTGGAATATAGACAAAGGTTTATAGCAACCAAACAAATGCAGAATCAGGAGAAAAGCCATTGAAACATGGTAGGAGAGCTTTGTGGCATTTCAACTTACCTTTGCCCCATCCCATTCTGGCATAATGGTGGTTTTGAAGATTACAGCCTGCATTCCAAGTATAGGTTCCTAATTCTAGAGGGAGGAGAGCAGACCTTATTCCCAAGGAATTGTGTTTGTCTGTTTGAACTTGTCTGGGAGCTCCCTCTACTGACACAAGGGAATTAATTGCTTTTGTTTCACCTAACTAAACCCTCTCAGGGTAGACAAGCAGCTATGTGGAGGACATTCCTCAAAAACATTTAAAGGTAAATGAACAAGTTTCTGCTGCCTGAGGAAAATGGTAGACATGCCAAAAGCCTGGGAGGAAAAGTTGGAAAGTCAAATATTGTGGACGATAGGATATTTAAAATTCTCCTATGTATGAGGGTACTTCAAAAAGTTCACAGAAAGACTTGTATTATCTATTAATTGTATTTTTCTGCAAACTTTTCCAAGTACCCTCCTATACCAGGATATCTAGAAAACCATTGCATGCCCAGGGCAGGACTCATATCCAGAAAAGACCTGAGAAGACCATAAGATTTTACCTCTGGCTGATTTTCAGACTCAGCACAAGCAGGAAGTAAAGGCTGAGGCAGAGTGGTAAACAGCCTGTCTAAGTGTTAAAGGAGTGTCACAATATAGAGTCAATCCACTAAGACCTGGAGAGTATTTTTCCGTTTTGCTCCAGGCATTTGAGGAAATCTCTGTTGAACTGCTAGCTGACCACTAAGATAAGAACAGAGACTTCAGAGACCATACAGTCTTTACAAAAGTAGTTTAGAAAAGTTACTAAACAAACAACAATAACCCACAGCAAGTGACAGTAATAAATCCTGGGGAAGTGTCAGAATTTTCTATCACTATATCATAAATATTCAAAATGTGTCATTTTCAACAGCAAAAAAAATAGGAGGCATGCAAAGAAAGAAGAAATTATGGGCCAATAATGGGGGCAGGGGTTAACAGTAACTATCTCTCAGAAGACATAGGAATTGGACTTAAAAGACAAAGACTTTTAAATCAACTGTCTTAAATATGATCAAAGGACTAAATGTAACCAGGAGAATGGTGTATGAATAAAGATACAGGAGTAATAAAAGGAAACCAAATAGAAATTATGGAGCTGAAAATTACAATAACTGAAATGAAAAATTCCCTAAAGGGGTTCAATAGCAGATTTGAGCAGGCAGAAGAAATAAGTGAACTTGAAGACAGGTTGAAATTATCCAGTCTGAGGAGCAGAAAAGAAAAGAGAATTCAGAAAATGAAGTCTAAGAGACATGGGACATCCTCAAGCATAACAATATATGCACAATGGGATTATCCAGATGAGAGAAAGTGGCATAAAGAATATTTAAAGAAACATCAGCCCCAAACTCCCAAATTTAATAATAGATATGAACCTATACATCCAACAAGCTCAAGGAACTGCAAGATAGATAAACTCAGAGATCCATGCTGAGAGTGTAATCAAACTGTTCAAAGATGTAGAGAATCCTGAAAGCAGTGAAGGAGAAGTGATTTGTCATATACAGGAGATCTTCACTAACAGCCAGCTTCTCATCAGAAGCAATGTAGGATAGAAGGCAATGTAATGACATATTTAAAGTGCTAAAAGGAAGAAAACTGTCAACCAAAAATTCTGTATCTGGCCAAACTAGACTTCACAAATGAAGGGAAGTTAAGTCCTTTTCAGATAAACAAAACTTGAAGGAGTTTGTCACTAGTAGAGTTCCCCTACAAGAAATGCTAAAGAGTTCTTCAGATTGAAATGAAAAGACACAAGATAGTAACTCAAAACCTTAGGAAAAAGTAAAGAGCACCAGAAAAGGTAACTACATAGGTTATCTTTAGGTTTTAGGTAGGGCCGGGAGGAGAGGATAATGTAAAGTTATTGGTTACAGAGTTTGTATTTGGGTGATGAAAAAGTTTTGGAAATACATAGTGGCAATGATTGCATAACATTGTGAATGTAATTAAAGCCACTAAATTGTGCACTTAAAATTGGTTAAAACAGCACATTTTATGTCACATATATTTTACTATAATTTTTTTAAAAAATTAATATACTAAATCCATTGAATTGCACATTTTAAACAGGCAAATTGCATGATGCGTGAATTCTATTTTCATAAGGTTGTTTGTTAAAGATTGGCAGAATGGTTAAAAAAAATCATTATTCACCTATTTGCTGCATACAAGAGACTCACTTTACATCCAGAGCCACATATAGGTTGAAATTGAAAGGATGAAAATAGACATTCCAAGGAAATTGTAACCAAAAGTGAAATGGGTGGCTATACTAGTATCAGACAAACTAGACTCGGAGGTAAAAAATTGATAGAGGAGACAAAGGAGGAACTTATATATTGATAAGTACATCAATCTATCAAGATGTAAAAATTACAAACATATGCACCAAATAAGATAGCCCCAAAATAAATGAAGCAAACTTTGCAGATTGCTGGGAGAAACATATAGTTCTGCAATAGTAGTTGGAGACTTCAATAATGGATAGAATAACTAGTCAGAAGATGATTAAGGAAGTAGAAGACTTGAACAACACTATAAACCAATTAGATCTAACAGATGCCTGTGGAACACTCCACCCAACAACAACAGCGTAGAGTACACATTCTTCTAAAGTGCTCATGGAGTATTCTCCAGGATCAACTGTATATTAGGCCACAAAACAAGTGACGATAAAATTTTTTTTTTTTTTTAATTTTTTTAAAAAGATGACCGGTAAGGGGATCTTAACCCTTGACTTGGTGTTGTCAGCACCACGCTCAGCCAGTGAGCCAACCGGCCATCCCTATATGGGATCCAAACCCGTGGCCTTGGTGTTATCAGCACCACACTCTCCTGAGTGAGCCACGGGCCGGCCCAATTAAGGTTTTTTTTAAAAGATGACCAGTAAGGGGACCTTAACCGTTGGCTTGGTGTTGTCGCTCTCCCAAGTGAGCTAACTGGCCCAATCCCTACATAGGGATCTGAACCCATGGCCTTGGTGTTATCAGCACCACACTCTCCTGAGTGAGCCACGGGCCGGCCCAATTAAGGTTTTTTTTAAAAGATGACCAGTAAGGGGACCTTAACCGTTGGCTTGGTGTTGTCGCTCTCCCAAGTGAGCTAACTGGCCCAATCCCTACATAGGGATCTAAACCCGTGGCCTTGGTGTTATCAGCACCACACTCTCCTGAGTGAGCCACAGGCCGGCCTGACGATAAATTTTAAAAGACTGAAATCATACAAAGTATCTTCTTTGATCATAGTGGAGTCAAACTAGAAATCAATAACAAAAGTTGGATCCTTACCTCACACTGTACACAAAAATTAACTCAAAATGGATCAATACCTAAATATGAGAACTAAAACCATATTGGAGTAAACCTTCATGACCTTAAATTTGACAATGGCTTCTTAGACATGACACCAAAGCATAAACATAAAAATATAGATGATTTGATTGAATTAAAGTTAAAACCTTTTGTGCATCAAAGGACTATGTCAAGAGAGTGAAAAGACAACCCACAATATGGGAGAATATATTTGGAAAGCATACATGTGATAAGGGTCTAGTGTCCATTATATAAAAAGAATTTCCTGGTTGGTTGGCTCAGTTAGTTAGAGAGTTGTGCTGTTAACACCAAGGTCCAGGGTCCTATCCCTGTACTGGCCAGCACACACATACACAAAATCGAACTCTTTCAACTTGATAAAAAGACAAAACAACCCAATCGATAATGGGCAAAGGAGTTGAATAGACATTTCTCCAATGAAGATAAACAACTGACAAAGAAGCACGTGAAAAGATGCTCAACATCATTGGTCATCAGGAATAAGCAAATCAAAATCACAATGAGATAGTAATTCACACCTACTAGGAGGGCCATAATCAAAAAAGGAAAATCACAAGTGTTAATGAGGACTTGAAGAAATTCAAAGCCCCATACACTGCTGTTGAGAAAGTAACATGGTGTAGTCACTGTGGAAAACATTTTGGAATTTCTTCAAATAGTTAAACAGTCATATTACCATACAACCCAGCAATTCCATTCCTATGTATGTACTCAAAAGAATGGAAAGACAGGTATTCAAACAAAAACTTGTACACAATTTATAGCAGCACTATTCACAATAGCCAAAAGGTGGAAACAGCCCAAATGTCCATTAATGGTGAGTAGATAAATGGAATATGATGTATACATAGAATGGAGTAGTACTCTGCCATTAAAGGGAATGAAGTACTGATACATGCTGCTACATAAACGTTGAAAACATTATGCTAAGTGAAAGAAGACACAACAGGACTAATATTACAATTTCATTTATATGAAATATGAAGAACTGGCAAATCCATGGACACAGAAAGATTATTGGATGCGAAAGGCTAGGAAGAAAGGGAAATGGGGAGTGACTGCTAATGGGTACAGAGTTTTCTTTTGGGATAGTGAAAAAGTTCTGGAAGTAGATAGTTGTGTGCTGGTTGCACAACATTGTAAATGTACTTAATGTCATTAAGTTGTACACATTTAAAAGGTAGATTTTATGTTGTGTGTATAATAACAAAACTCCAAAGCAGCCTAACTGCCATCTGAATACCATTGTGATGCCAGTTGATGCCATGTGGAGCAGAATGATTGCCCATCCCAAACCTGTTCAAATCCCTGACACAGAAAAGCATGAAATGTTATAATGTTTTTTTAAGAAATCACTTACCATTAATAATGGTGTTTATTTATGTTTGGTTCAGAAATGTTGAACTGAACAACAAGAAAACTGTAAAAGACTTCCAAAAAGTGCCAATCTACAATATGTTGGCACAAGGAAAAACTACCGAACTTTAGAAGTAATTGGTATAATGAAGCTTAATACGGGTTTAGTCATCTTCTTTCTGCCTCTATCAATCAGAGTTCAATAAAAGGAGCAGAAAACCTAAAGTATACTTCAAAAAGTTTATGGAAATATTCTTATTATCTTTTTCTATTTTTTTCATGATCTTTTTGAAGTACCTTCATATATGTTTGTTGTTGCTGCTGCTGCAGAAAATTGGCCATATGTAATTGTGGAATATGGTTAAGAAGTCTCTCTAAGGCTGCCGTCAACTTGCATGCAGTAGGGAATAAAACAGGCTAAAACCCACAAACATGATCTGAAATCCTATAATGACAGACAAAATACATTTCCATTCTTGTTGCTTCTGACCTTGTTGACGAGGGTATCCTGTAGAATCCAGGGCCCTGATTCATTGAGAAAACCACAAACTCCTTGTCCAAAAGATAAATTGAAGGAGAATCCAGTGTAAGGTAAAGAAATTGCAGGCCCACCTGCTGCTTTACGCCAAAAGGTGAATTTGCAGATCAGCAACAGTGTGTGTGAGCTACAAAATGCTGCTTTTCTTCACCACATTCTCCACTCTCCCTGTGGTACGCTCTAATAGGAAACATACAGGAAAGGGAATTTTCTTTGGTAAGTTTACCTAGCTAAGTTGGCACATTACAAAGGGCTCTTATCTTGTTACCCATATACATCTCTTTAAAACATACTTAATCTCTTTTCACTCTGTTGATTATTTTTTTTGCTGTGCAGAAGCTTTTTAGTTTGATATAATCTCATTTGTTTCATTTTTCTTTTGTTGCTCCTGCTTTTGGGGTCTTTTTCATGAAGTCTTTGCACAGTCCTACATCCTGAAGTGTTTCCCCTATGTTTTCTTTCAGGAATTTTATAATTAAAGGTCTTATATTTAGGTCTTTAATCCATTTTGAGTTGATATTGGTATATGGTGAGACATGCAGATCTAGTTTCATTCTACATATGGATGTCCAGTTTTCCCAGCACGATTTATTGAAGGGGCAGTCTTTCCCCCAATGTATGTTCTTGGAGCCTTTGTCAAAGATCAGTTAGCTGTAAGACTGTGGGTTGATCTCTGGGTTCTCTATTCTATTCCATGAGTCTGAGTGTCTGTTTTTAAGCCAGTATAATGCTGTTTTGGTTATTATAGCTTTGTAGTATAATTTGAAGTCTGGTAGTGTTATGCCTCCAGGTTTATTTATTTATTTATTTTTTTGCTCAGGATTGCTTTGACTATTCTGGGTCTTTGTTGCTCCACATGAATGTTAGGATTGTTTTTTCTATTTCTGTGAAGAATATCATTGGTATTTTGATGGGGATTGCACTGAACCTGTAGATTGCTTTGGGTAGGGAGAAAATATTTGCAAACTATGAATCCAACAAAGGATTAATATCCAGAATACACAAAGAATTCAAACAACTCAACAGTAGAAAACAAGTAACCCAATTTAAAAATTGGCAAAGGAGCTGAATAGACATTTCTCAAAGGAAGATAAACAAATGGCCCATAGACACATGAAAAAATGCTCAACATCACTAATCATCAGGGAAACATAAATCAAAACCACACTGAGATTTCATCTCACCCCAATGAGACTGTATTATCAAAAACACAGAATAACAAATGCTGGCAAGGATGTGGAGAAAGGGGAGCCCTCCTACGCTGTTGGTGGGACTATAAATTAGTACAGCCATTATGGAAAACAGTATGGTGATTTCTCAAACAAATACAGGTAGAACTACCATACAATCCAGCAATCCCACTGCTGGGTATATACCCCCCAAAATAGAAATCATCATGTTGAAAGGATACCTGTACTCCCATGCTTATTTCAGCTCTATTTACAATAGCCAAGAATTGGAACCAACATAAATGTCCATCAACAGATGACTGGATAAGGAAAATGTGTTATATATACACAGTGGAATACCACTCTGCCATAAAAAGAATGAAATTTTGCAGCAGCATAGATGAACTTAGAGAAAATTATGCTAAGTGAAATAAGCCAGACCCAGAAAGAGAAATACCGCATGTCCTCACTCATGAGTGGAAGAAAGAAGGAAGGGAGGGAGGGAGGGAGGGAGGGAGGAAGGAACGAACGAACAATCACAATAATACAGTGAACTTTCCAAAAAACAGAGAACAGAACTGTGGTTACTAGAGGTGGGAAAAAGGGAGTGGGAGGGGTGTTAGCAAGAAATTAGTCAAGGGCTACAAAGATTGATTATGTTTTGTAAACATCAGTATACTAATCCTGATTTGATCACCACATTTTCTAAACGTACTGATATTAAAATTTGTACCCTGTAAATATATATAATCAATTTTTAAAAACATACTTCATAACTAGATAAAGACAGTAACAAAGTCATATTTCTGTCTAACATGAGACAAGTTTTCTTACTTACAAATGACAACATGTTAACTTTTTTCCTAAAGAGGATATAAAGTCCAATTTTTGTCTTTAGGTCATGTTCATTCTTTCTACTTGATTCTCACCCTGCCTTTAATGTCCTGTACCTTCAATACGTATAAATAAAGTTTAACTCTTGGTAACACATTTTATGTTAGCAGCTAACGGAATGAGAGAGGGTCAAAACCAAAAATATTTGGTTCATATGTGCTATGGTTTGAATGTGTCCCCCAAAGTTAATGTGTTAGAAACTTAATGCCCAAGGCAACAGTGCTGGGAGGTGGGGCCTAATAAAAACGGTGATTAGGGGGACTGACCAGTTAGCTCAGAGCATGGTGCTAATAAAACCACGGTCAAGGGTGGCCTGCACCAGCCAGCCACCAAAAAAAAAAGGTGATTAGGTCATGAGGGCTCTGTCCTCATTAATGGATTAATGTCATTATCACGGGAGTGGGGTTTTTTATTGCTTTGTTATAAAAGCAAGTTTGGCCCCCTCTTGCTCACTTGCTTTCTCTCTGTCTTGCCCTTCTGCCATCCATCCTGGGATGATGCAGCAGATGCCAGCTGCTGTGGATTGAATTGTGTCCCCCAAAATCTATGTATTAGAAGCTTAACTCCCATTGTGACAGTGTGAAGAGGGTGGGAAACCCAATTATGGTAACTGAAAGGTGGGGCATTGGTGAGGTGATTAGATTGTGAAGACCTTGCCCTGGGAAATGGATTAAACCATTGATAGTTTAATGGTGGTCATAGGTGTGGTCCTGTTGGCTTTGAAAGGAGACTGAGTGAGTCTCTGCTTCTGCCATCCTCACCATGTGACACCCTGAGTCACTGAATAGAGTCATCACCAAGATCAAGGCTGCCACCAGATGTATTCCCTGGACTTTGGACTTCCCAGCCTCTGGAAATAAGCAATAAATTATGTTTCTTTACAAATTTACCCAGGTTCAGGTATTTTGTCACAAGCAACAGAAACAGACTATACACCAGCACCATACTCTTAGACTTCCTGACCTCCAGAACTGTGAACCAAATAAACTTCTATGGCTTATAAATTACCCAATCTGTGGTATTCTGTTATAGCAACTCAAAATGAACTATGATCATATGTATGAGGGTACTTACGAAAGTTTGTGAAAAAATAGAATTAAAATATAATATGAATCTTTCTGTGAACTTTTTGAAGCCCCTCATATGTAAACATATTCATATCAAAATAAGGAAGTAATACTCATCATTATTACAGTCATTGTTTCTGCATATAGTTATATGGTCACTTCTTTTACTACACATTCCACATTCTCTTTGTCCTCAGCAAGCGCCTTCATGGTCAAGGTCCTTTTCCTGGCAGGGTGACCCAAATCTTTATTACTGAGGTTCATGGCCATTAACAGTCCTGGATGAATTAGTTTGTTGTAGTTTCCATTGACTTTAATCACTGGACATAAGAGTACTAAGAGATGCTCTACAGGATCTTCTGCACTGCAGGCATACTCTTCTTATTCCCATTGTCAGTAAGGGTCTCTGAATCAATCAAATCCCAGATTTGACTTGGTAAAAGATCCAAACTTGTACATTAAGAGGAGACTGAGGAAGGACACTTCTACACTGAAAAATGTGATACTCTTATTTGTTCTCTCATTCTTACCCAAACGGGCCTGCAGCCCTTTACTAGAGTGATGATGCATTGGGAAAGAGAAATGATCAGATTTTTCCATGATTACAGAATCCCAGCTCTGAACTAGGACTAATTTCCTGGAGACATAAACGTTATTCTGGTCCATTAGAGAAACATTTGGCTTACTGTTGAGCCTTAGTAAAGACTGAAAGCTTGACCATGGACACCACGTTACTATGCCACCTTAGCTGCCCATCCTAACCTGGTTGTTTTCTGACCCTCAAGGTCATAATGATAAAGCACCCCATTATCAAATGAAAGGGATATATAAAGATCAGACTCAAACAGGTCCTGGAGCCACAAGTACTTTATGTGGGGAAGTAGCATGAAACATAAGGCTCTAACTCATGCTATCTTAACTTCTCTCTCTTTGGAAGAATTCTAAGATGGTCCCTATGACATTTATACTCCAATATTACTTTCATAATGATTACAGGAGAAAATGATTTGATTTTGCAGGTGTAGTTAAGAGTACTAATTAACTACTATTACTACTATTAACCTAAACATAGGGGGATTCTCTGGACAGGTCTAACCTACACACATGAGCCCTTTAAAAGCAGAGCGTTTTGTCCAGCTGGTAGCACAAGAAGAATGAGGTTGTTATGTAGCACAAGAAGAATTTGATGTGCCATTGGTAGCTTGAAGATGGAGAGGGGGCCACATGAAAAGACCTGATAACAGCCTCCAGAGTTGAGAGTGAGTCCCGGGGAACTCCAGCAGGAAATCAAAGACTTCAGCCTGCCACAGCAAGGAATTGGATTTTGCCAACGAGCTGAATAATTCGGAAGTGCATTTCATCCCAGACTTTCTAGATGAGAACACAGCTTGCCCAACATTTGGATTTCAGCTTTTTAAGACCTGAGGCAGAGAACCAAGTCAAAACCATCCAGACTTCTGAGCTACATGACTATGAGATAATAAATAATAGACGAGTGTTGTTTTAAGCCATTATGCTTGCAGTAATGGGTTACATGGCAATAAAACCAATACGCGCTCTCAATCTGTGCCTACATCCTGACGGGGAGTACGCTATAACCAGTTGACTTAAGAAACAGCACCTCACGGCTGCTTTACTGATAGAGACGATTCAGGTCTCAAAAGGCCAAAATCAAAATTTGGGGCAAGAAAACCAAGTCAAGGCCACCCAGACTCCTGAGATACAGAACTGTGAGGTTAATGAATGTTATTTTAACCCACTGCGTTTGGGGTGATTTGTAAGCCACTGAGTTCAGGGTAATTTGTTACACAAAATAAAGAACTAATATACTGTCTGAATCGGCACCCATATCATCATGGGGATTCCACTATAACCAGCAAAGTAAAGAAGCAACACCTCGACCTTGCTTACAGGTAGATCTGCACTATATGCGAGTACTGCCTTTACTGGGTTTTTTTCCAGAACAAACAGAGAAACAGTATAAATCATGTATAGTTGCACACTTTTGATTTTTACTTAGTTTAAAAGATAGCATATATGAAGAAGCACTTCTCGATTGGTGAAGTAAGGACCTCTGAAAATCTACTCCCTCATAAAAACAACAAGGATACTGACAACTATGCTCAAAACAAATGCTTTCAGAGCTCTGGAAATTAATTAAAGGCTTGCAACAACTTGAAGAGTGTTTATGCAACAAAACTGCCTTAATGACAATAAGACCAACAAGCTTTGGGGTGTCTTAACTTTCCCTATTCTCACCCCTTGCCCTCAGCCCTCTGGTACCCTTGAAACCAACAACGTCACAACTACAGTAGCTCTGAACACCAGCGTCCTATCAGCCACAGAAGGGGACTACTGGTAGGAACGTCCCCAAAATCTCTATTCCCAGACAATTATCACTGTTCCACATGCTTGGTGACTCTCTGAAAAGCACCATGGCTTGTCCTTAATTAACCTGTCTGCGAGCTTGCTCTGTGTGAACAGCCCTATGCACTACCGTCAGGTGCAAGCCAGAAATCCCTGTAGTCCAGCGTTGCACAGAAGTGGTGAGAGTGGCAGTCTTGTCTTGTTTTGATTTTATAAGGAATGCTTCTAACGTTTCTCCCCTAGGAATGATGTGTGCTATGGTTTTCCAGTACAGACTTTTCTTAAATGCTGTTTTTCCTCCTGGCTAGTTGTTGCATTTTTTCCCACGTGTTTTCTGCACTGACTGGGATGACCCTGTGACTTCCCTCCTTTAACCTGCTAATGTAGTGTGCCAGTTATATTGCTGGTCAGCTCCAAATTCACCCTTTCGTCCTGCCCTGTGAACAGGTTCTGGGTTCCTTGAAACATTTTTGTCGTGGGAGTTGTTACTGAAGATGGTCTGTAGAGGGCGCCAGAGACAGTGGAAGGGAAAGTTCTGCTTCTCGGTTCGGGTGGGCTGGCACAGCCCTTGGTGCTGGGCACGAGGCTTCTCCACAGCAGGCTCTGGCACCGCACACAACTGCTCCAGTGCCCAGCAAAGAGCGTCCCCGGTGGTCAGGCGCCACGACAACTGTACGGCCCTTCAGTGAGGCGCTGCAGGGCTCCCTCAACAAGGTCAGGATGTCAGCACTGTGGGTGGGGATGCTTTTCCCTGGGCACCCTATCTCATGTGTTTGTGTGTGTGTGAGGTTCTTGAGTGTTCTATTTAAGCTCTGCAATAAGGAGCTCTTGCCAGTGCAATCTATCTCAGCAGTGTTTGTGGAGAAACTTTTCCTTGGGTAGTCTATGTCGGCCTTGAGAAAAGGGATTCTTCCTTGGGTGTGGTTTCTCCTGATTTGACGCAGTCTGAAACAGAATTGGTACTGTGGATGGTCCCTGGGGTAAGCCCTTAAGATGAGATGGGGGGACTTATTTGTTGGTGACTTTGGGCTTGAGCACAGTGCTCAGCTTCTTGCCAATGAGAAATGATATGAAAGTAATCCATGATATGCATCGACATCACCATCTGTCAAGCTGTCAGGATGGATGATTATGATCACGTGCCAACTGCAGCGCTAGGGAGCCAGAGCGTCTGTCTGGTCCCAGCACTGCCTAAGGGTTACAGTTGCGCCATAGCCTCACGAACACGTGGTAAAGTCTGTCTATAATTTTAGCTGGAGCTTTCTACCTTGCTTCCCAAATGTATTATTCGGGACACAGCTCCCTGCCTTGCCTGACAAATGTATTCTTTGGGCGACAAGCCTCTTCCTTGTCCCTAAGAGACTTCCTCCAGGAGCTGGAAAGAGAAAGGCACCACTTGGCAGATTGAGTTGTTTCTCCTGTGAAGGGGGCAAGATGAGGGGCCACGAAGGACAAGCAGTGGGTGGCTTGGGATTCAGGGTTGCAATGCTGGGGGCTGTCACAAGGGAGACCTCCAAACTGCATGGAACTGTGTAGTGTGTGGACCACCCAGCTCTGCACCTGACCCCTCCAGTGACCAAATGGGAGAGGAGAAAGCAGTCTCTCCCCTCAATGAACTTTTTAATATCGGGTAAGGTTGGGGTCAAGAATAGAAGTGTGTGTCTCTCCTGGGTCAGGGGTACGCTGCCCTTTCTATTGCTCATGACTTCTTTTTATTATTATTATTATTTGCATATTCATTATTACAAATCATGATTTTTCTTTATGCTCTTTATCCGACCTATCCCTCCCCAAACCCTCTCCCTTCCTCCTTCCCCCCATCTCTAGTGTCCTAAGGTTTGTTCTCTCCTTCTGAAACTTCAACGAATTGTTGGGTCTTTTCTTCCTTCCTTCCTTCCTTCCTCCTCTCCTCTCCCCTCCTTTCTTTCCTTCCTTTCCTTTCTTCCTTCTGAGCACCCAGTTATCAGTGAGCACATGCAGTATTTCTCTTTCCTTGTCTGGCTTATTTCACTTACTTAATATAATTTTCTACAGACTCATCAATGCTGCTGCAAATGGCAGAATTTCACTCTTTCTTTATGGCTGAGTAGTATTCCATTGTGTATATATACCGCAGTTTCGTTATGCAGTCATCCACTGATGGACATTTTGTTTGTTTCCAACTCTTTGCTATTGTGAATAGAGCTGTGATGAACATGGGAGTGGACGTATCTCCTTGACACAATGATTTCCATTCCTTTGGGTATATATCCAGCCATAGGATTGCTGGGTCATGTGGTAGTTCTATCTGTAGTTGTCTGAGGAACCTCCATACTGTTTTCCATAGTGACTGTACTAATATGCAGTCCCACCAACAGTGTAGAAGAGTTCCCCTTTCTCCACATCCTCACCAGCATTTGTTATTTATGGTCTTTTTAATAATGGCCAGTCTAACTGGGAAAGGTGATACCTTAATTTGATGTTGATTTGCATTTCTCTGACTAGTGATGGTCATGACTTCTTATTCCTAATCCCCTACACGGGTTTGCATCTGTCTTTTTTTGTTTTTTAATAGTTTGTTTTATCTTTTGAGTTTCTCATCTAACTTCTCCCATCGACCTCATTGCTCAGAGTGCAGTATTAGAGCAAAACTCTGTTACTGCCTCCCCTCCATGAATGCATTTTTGCTTTCTGCCCCAGGGAAATGGGGAGTGGCCCCAGTCTCTTTTCCCATCCATCCCTGGAGAGATGACTTTCTTTTTGCACCGAAGTGGCAGCCAGGACAGTGTTGGGGGACAAAGCTGGCCTCAGGGGTGGAAGGGCCCCTCCAACTGCTTCTCCCTGTTTTTGACAGTGTCAGCATCTGTCCGAGAGACAATATTCTCTCTAAACCAATTAGGGGGTGAGGGCCCAGGAGAAATGTCTTGCCACAGCTAGTCCCCAGTTCCCAGTCCCTCCTGCCAGTATTCGGTGACATTGGAGGTGTTGGGGAGCCTCCTGTTGGGACTGAATGTAAACGCCCCCACCCCTGCTACCGCCAATGCTCTTCCTGTCTCTTCCTGCCCCTTCCCCTCAGCTAAAGAGACTTTCAGCTTAGGGGTGCCAGGAGCCTGGAGAGGCCTTGACCCTGTGAGGAAGTACAGGAGGAGCCCTCACCCACCCCCATCCCCTCTGGTCAGTGTTTACAAGCCCCTAAGCCTCCAGCCCAGGGACTCAGACCTCTGTTGCTGTCCCTGCCCAGCCCCAGTCTTCCTGGGTCCTGGCTGTTCCCCCACCCTCCCTGGGGTTTGGACTGGTGCAGGGATCACTCTGTTCCCTTGTCTGTCCACCTTACATCCACAATCTCCTCCAGCCCCAACTCCATCCCTGGGACTTCTCTTTCTCTTACCTTCCCCTATAAATATTCTCCTCCCGATAAAACTTGCTATGTGTTCTCCCCTTCAAAATAAATAAAAATGCCTCCCTTCCCTGTCACTTTAGGCTCTGCTAAATTAGTGGTCTTAGTTCCAAAGGCAGAAATGCTTTCACCAAGAGACACAACAGTGATTCCACTGAGAAGGAATTGATGCTTACAGCTGGCCATTTTGGTCTCTTCATCCTTCTCAATCAAGAGGCAAAGAAGGGGGTTCTGCACTGGCTGGGGTGATGGACTCTGATGATCCAAGGGAAATTGGGTTCCTACTACACAAGGGGCTGAGGAGGAGTATGTCTCCTGTGTCTAGAGCTTCTTAGCACTCTCATGTTTTGTGATTAAAGTTAATGGGAAATTACAATGACTTGGTTGAGTAAGGGCATCCAGTGATCCTTCAGCAGTTAAGATTTAAGCCATCCCTGGGCCAGCCCGGTGGCGCACTGCTACAGTGCGCCACTTGGGAGCGTGGTGGTGCTCCCGCCGAGGGTTCGGATCCCACATACAGACCGGTTCCCGCTCACTGGCTGAGCGAGGTGCGGGCGCGACACCAAGGGTTGCGAACCCGTTGCCGGTCCCGCTCCGGTACGGGCGCGCCACTGAGGGTTGCGATCCATTGCCGGACACGAAAAAAGACAAAAAAAGAAAAAAAAAAAAAAAAAGATTTAAGTCATCCCACCAGGCAAAGAACCATGACCAGCTGAGGTGCCGTCTCAGGGCAAAAGGAATAAGAAACTGGTGATGAATAAAAGCAGTTATAAATACCAGCTGTGCCACGTGACCTGATGCAGAAACCAGGACTGTAATACCACATAGCTTGATGAGTTAATAAATCCTCAGGGAGGAATACAAACCAACCAACCAACCAACCAACCAACCAGCCAACCAACCAACCAACCAACCGAACCACCAACAACAGACTAGATTTTCACAGGAAATTCTTAGGGCAAAAGTGCAGCTTTTATTAACAGACAATCATACAATTTAAAAACCGGCACTGTTTTGTTTTCTTTCTTAGCTGATCAAAGTGAATTCTCTTGACTTTAACATTCTGAGAAGCTTCAGCAATATCCTGTTTCATTCTACAGCATAAAGAGATTGTCCTTGTTTCTCTTTGGTCTTTGCAATGACACAATTATCTGTTTTTAATGTGTGATTAACTTTGCTGAAAGGGTGGTAGCAATCTATTTTTTTTTTAGTTTCTTCTCAAGTTGCTGAATTAAGACAACTCTTTTAAACCTGAAATTAAAGAGATATTTCATTAACCAGAGGATATCTACAGCATCTATGACATGTCAGGCATAGTAGTATATACAAGATAGAGCTTACAATCTACATGCAAATAGAAAATGAAGGGAAAGTGGAAGCTCCACAGAGACCACACGCCCTGCAGTGCTGCCGCACGATCCAGCAGGTAGGCCTCACTGCTGCCACCCATCTCCATCCCCAGCCCAGCCCAGTGCACATGGAGCAGGAAGACATGCAACAGGGGAGGCAGAAGCCACGCAGAGACCACACACTCTGTGGTGCCGCCACGTGACCCAGCAGCCCGGCCGAGTGCATGCTGACCAGAGAAGTGGCTCCCCAGAGTGGCCCAAGACCCGAGGCAACCACACATGCAAGGCACTAGTGGCCAACTGAGCAGACACTGAAGGAGCCATACCAAATTGGCAACCCCAGCAACATCCTAGCCAGACAATCATGTCAAACCTGTGGACTGTGAAACCCCATGGCACAATGACTAAACATCAAAGGAAAGATACCAGAAATATGAAAAATCAAGAAAGTACACCACCAAAGGGTAATAATTCTCAACCTCTAGATACTATAGAACAAGAAGCTCTTGAAATGTCTGACAAGGAATTTCAAGTAATAATTATAAGGAAACTGAATGAGATACAAGAAAACGCAGCTAGACAACATGATGAAATGAGGAAAAGTAGACAGGACCTGAAAAAAGAAATGTACAAGGAAATCAATGCCCTGAAAAAGAATGTAGCAGAGCTTACCAAACTGAAAAATTCATTTAATGAAATAAAAAACACAACAGAGAGTTTAACCAGCAGGCTTACAGAAGTAGAAGAGAGAACTTCTGACCTTGAAGATGGGCTGTTTGAAATAACACAGGCAGACAATAAAAAAAAAAAAAAAAAAGAAAAGAAAAGAAAAAAGAATTAAAGGCATTGAAGAAAATGTGAGAGAGATATCAGACAACCTTAAGCACTCAAATATCCAAGTCATGGGTATTCCACGAGGGGAGGAAAAAGCAGATTGCATTGAAAACATATTCAACGAAACAGTTGCAGAAAGATTCCCAGGTATAGGAAAAGACACAGAGATTCAGATTCAGGAAGCTCAAAGATCCTCAAACGTATTCAACCCAAAAAGGTCTTCTCCAAGACATGTTATAGTCAAATTGGCAAAACTCAAAGACAAAGAGAGAATCTTAAGAGCTGCAATAGAGAAGTGTCAAATCACCTATAAGGGAGCCCCAATAAGACTAACATCAGACTTTTAATCACAAACCCTAAAAGCCAGAAAGGAATGGGATGATATATTCAAAATACTAAAAGACAGAGATTGCCAGCCAAGAATATTCTACCCTTTGGAAGGAAGCAAAGCTATCCTTCCAAAATGAAGGGCAAATAGTATATTTCTCAGACAAACAAAAACTGC